>NW_009191870.1:0-27501 GCF_000690835.1 Fulmarus glacialis
TCCCCTTCCCCCTTCGAACCTAGTTTATTATGTGTCTTTATAAAAAGTTTTTTATGTGTCTTTATAAAAAGTCTTTTTAATAGGAAATAATTTGGTATCAGTGAGAGGAGGGGGAAGAACTAAACTTTCAATTAAAGTCTAAATCAAACTTTACTGGTTTTGAAGTCATTTAAATTGATCCCTTTATAGTACAGGGCTTTGATGCCATTTGAAATAACTTCATAGAAAAGTGAATTTGAAAAAAAAATATCGTGCTCAGGGTAATTTAATGCATCTCAGACATTAACTGCACTGAGTAAGGTTATCCAGTGAGTTTTAACAGAGCAGAAACCATTCACTGCCTTCCAAGTACTTGCTGCTTTTTAAAATTTGTGATGTAATAATAGTAAGCTGTGGTTTCAGATCAGATCCCATTAGATTATATTGCTTCATATTATGTAAGCACTACTAACAGATGAAAATTCAGCAATTTAGCTATGTGCTCCTCAACACTGGAAAATTCGTTAACCAGCTAAACACTGCCATAATCTGCATATGTCAAAACACACGGAATTTGCTATCATTAGGAGCCTGGATGTAAACCTTATTAAAGTCTATGGAAGGAATTTCCAGATTTCAGTGGATTGTGAAAAACAAATTACAGCATGCTGGTAGTTATCCTGTCAGAACAACAAAACTATACAGCAATATCCCAGGTAAAGGTAACTTGTTTTTTTAGGATTGAACGGTAACTTTGAAAACAGCTCAAGGTGATCATAGACCAGAAGAAGGGGAAGAAGAAAACTGTGGGTCTGAGGTCTCCATCTGGCAGATGTGTTCCCTTCGCAGTCTTTCCTCCCAGCAAAGAGAGGCTGGGGAGGAGAAGTGTGAGTCTTTCCAGTCCTTGAGCTCCTGCACTGAGTGAGGGAGATGTGAAAAGACCTTCTATTTGCCAGACCTATGTAAATTTGACTACCTGCACCTTTTCTTTAATATGGGCTACCAAAAGACAAAATACTGGAAGACATGAAAGTTGGCCACTGTCTCCAAAGGAAGGTTTCCTTAGGTCACAAAATACTGTGCCAGAATGAGCTAATTCTTTAAAGAGAGAAGACTCTGTTTGGGTGAGAAAGACTTAAAAGTATTTAAATACAGTAGTAGTCCCCTGACCATCACAAAAAATAACCAACAATTAGGGAGCAAGCTTAGATTAGTGTTAGTGTTTTATAGCTTGCAACACACTCTTTTGTTTGCCCACCTTGGGAGGGTGTTTAGCATGTCCAAATCTCCATAAAAGATGGTTTAAACCTTCAAATACACTAGCAAGCAAATCCCTTTTAACGGTATGTCTCATATAGAGATTTATATTCATACAGCTTAGTGTAATAGTGTTCATCAGGAGCTCTGAAAGTCAAGTCACGAAAAAAATATAAAATAGTGAAGATCCGAAGTTGTATTCTTTTTATACTCATGAAGCCAAAAGCTTTTTAAAAAAATAAGTTTTACTAGAGAAAAATGTTTTAAATACAGAGAGTTTGGTTTAAAAATTTAGGAAAACTTATTTCAGCTAATAATATCTGAATAAAAAATCTGAACCTAAATGAAAATAAATTATAATGAAAAAGACTAATATCTTCATCATATAGAATATTTTCAAAAGACAAACATTTTTCAACTTCTTAAGTGAATTATACGGCAAAAGAGGAGCTGTTTTGCAAAATGCTGAAGTGCAGTATCTTTATCTTTCTTTTGTCAGAAACTTTTGTCAGAAAGGTCTTTACTTTAAGATATTTCAACTGAGTTAATAGAATAACTATGAATAACCCCTCATACACACAACCCACTAAAGGAAAAATACATTGCAGCACAATATTTGGTATTTATTGGCATTTGAGCATTTTAGCAATAAAAATACTGCTTGAAACAGTAATGCAGACCAACTCAGTACATCATAAGATCAAATTATTTTATAAGTTGATATTAATCTGAAAGAATCTTCTTCATTGAAATGCATTATTACTTCATTACGGTGAGAGGCTTGCAATGCAGAGCAGGAAGTTGTGTAACAGTGTTTTATTCCTTGGTAGCAAGAGATATTAATTCAGGAGGTGTAAGCAAGTACATTGATCTTTGCTGACATCCAGAAATGAAATGTCATGTAAAGCAACTTCGTCATTGCTATTCCAATATACTACTTGTTCTGTGGTGTTGCCTTTTAGATTTTAAAACAGAAATCCTTGGTGATCTCTGTAAGAATTTGGATTGCTATAGATCTCATAAAGCCATCATTGTGATGAATTCCCATTTTTCTATTGCTTGATGACAATCCATAGATAACTCCATATAAGAGGAACATGGTAGAAATCTCTCTTTGGTATTGAAAATGTTTTCTGTTCAGCTCATAGACTGCTCAATCCTGCATACATCCAGAATACCACTCAGCATCATCAGGACTGCCAGAAACATTGGAACACTAAAATGCGTGTCTTAAATTTCATAATATAATCTCTGATATGGTTTCCACTCATCAGGAATCTACTCAGGTTTCTTAGAGATATTATGCCTGCTAAAACCATATAAAAAAATCCATATCAATTATGATTGTGATAACAACACTGCATTGGGTGGGTCCACCTAAACTTATCATCCAGTCTCCTGCAGAAACCTGCTGCAGATGAAAGAGGTTAAGGATAATATACATGGTGATATGAAAAATAATAATCAGTGAGTGGAATTCATTCCACCTAACCTCAGCCATCTGTGCCAAGCTAGTGCCCAATACCCTCTGAAGGAACAAAAAAGAAATGTTTAAGACAAATGGAATGAAACACCCTCTGGAAGTTATTTTCTTTATCAAACATAGAAGGAACCTCTATGAATAACTTTCAATAAATGTCTGACTTCTGGATGGATACACCTGGATGAGAGGACTCTAACTTTTACATTTCATCTATTAAAAAGGAGTTTAAAAATTTACCTCAGGCATATGTACATGCCTTCCAGTGCTCACGTTCAAAATATTCCACATTATTTGCTTGCACTGACACATAGCTGGACAGACGTCGAAATTTTATCCTAAGTACCTGAATCATCCTCACTATCCTCCTTTTTTCTGACACAGAGGAACTTCCACCCATGTGCTGTGACAATCAGCAGCTTAGCCACCAAATCTGCCAAGAATGCAAAGTTTACAAAACCACCCTGCTTTTGTATGTGCAGGTATATCTGAGTATCTGCCTCCCTCCTACACACGCATGCTCAAAAACTTTTAAACCTTTCCATCCACTGAAGCCAGAATTTCAAAGATTTTAAATTCCATCAAATTATTGGAAACTCTGTGTTTCGTATTAACATGTCCACTGATGAAAAGTTTGCAGCCTGAGCTCACTTCTTACAAAATATTGGGAAAAGCTCAGGAAAGGTTTCAGTCAAGGCACATATCCATAAGGAACATGACAGAGACACTTGTTGCAAACAGGATGGGACAGTTTCCCAGCAGAAGAGGACATTGCTAAAGTATTTTCCAGAACTCTGCCTCAGAGGAAATTAAATAATTGAATTAATGATTTGCCGATAATATTTTCAATAATTATTAATATATTTCTGAAGTTCTTCATAGCATGTGGCCAGCTAAGGTACTTCAGAGAAGACGAATAATGGGTCCTAACAACATGATCAGACTAACAGCTGGCAAATTTGATCTTACATCTTTTTCATCAGGGTGCAAGAATTAAAGCAGAGGAAGGGATGAAAGAACTGGTCAATGTGGATACTTGTGACTACTCGGGGTTAGGTGTTCGCTTTCTAAACACACTTCAAAGCTGCCACTGGTGCAGTCAGAGTCCCAAGTGAGACATAAAAGGAGCAGTACACCAGGTAAAGCAGTGTTTGTCTTTCAGCTATGCCATATAAACAGAGAAAGAGTACTTTTTCCCTTCCATTATTTTAAAACAGGGAATAAAAATAATAAATTACAACTAACCACACACACACACCAATTCTGTAAATATGTATACTGAATAAACCAGAGGGAATCCCAGTCAGCTCACTGCCATTTCACAAGCCAAGGAGGCCAAAATTATTCTGTGTACCATTTGATGCAAATTATTCCCCAAGTCCTACTAGGGAGGTAATAATCCAAAATTATTCCTATGCTTAAACAATACTTATGGATTGGGTACTTCTGTTGTATTCTATATGAACTAGCTTTATGTGTTCCTAATAGAAATCTCCTATAATATTATGTAGAATTGAAAGTCAGAAATGTTCTTATAGAAATCATTTAAATAAGGTATAGGTTTTAGTAGAGAATGTTTTCTTTCTCTTTCTCTTTTTTTTTTTTTCTTTGTCTTTTTATTAATAACAATTAATGACATCAAGTTGTTCTCCTGCTACAGAAACACCTGACAGTTAATTTATGATTTCTGTAGTAAGGTACTGTTCTGCTAAATTACATCAGATTCATCCCATAAAGGACTAGGAGATTCTGCATAATTCACTGCACGGTGATCAGGTGTGTCTGACCTAAGTGATATGCTAGGTTAGACAACAGCAAGGCCTGTGATGCATAAGAGCTGCAGTTTCTTTTCAAGAAGGGCATCCAAAAATGATTATACAGTACAGGACAAAACATTTCCAGGCACCAAACTAGCTAATAAGTATGCATAAAAGGCAATAATTCCGGCAGAATGTGGCCTTCTAGTAGTGTAGTTGTGCAAAGCATCTTGAATTAGAATTAGGTAGCCGGGAGGAACACTTTTGTCTGTTTGCATATCAGAATTTGATGAGCCTGCAAGCTTCTTACAGGGAGGAGGGAGGGAGGAGAGAAATGGAATAAACCCCTGTGTCTTGCCTTATGACAAAAGTGTGAAAGTGAAATATTATTCTCACTTAGTGTTGCATCAGCTGAAATATATTAATAGAGAATTATATCTGTTCTCTAGTACTCTATTGATTAATTAAAAAGGCAATCTATTAAATTATGTGTTTCCTGGTTAATTTTTATGTAACCTGATTATATTGCTACAAAAGTGTTCAGAATAATCTTATAAAGATTGCAAATACAAGCATAAATCCCATTCCTACTAAGCAAGGTAGTTAGGTATGTACTTAAGCTCTTGCTCAAGGGCCTTAAGTGCTCTAATGAACACGCATCCACTTCCTCACATGCTTACAGCTGAGCGTATCATAAACCTTCTGCGGTTAGATCCATCTCACATGACTAAAGCTTTTTTAAAAGTGATGTAAAAAAGAAAAGCAAATGACATAGGATCCTTCTTTCAGGTGTTTTCAGACAGGTTCCTATACTAGTCCTAAAACGAGCTTAGACAAGCTGTTCAACTTTTAGCTAATTCCACCCTGGGATATAATTATACAGTACTCCATTGTATGAATAAAAGCTTCTAAAAGACGTAGTAAACCAGATAATGCTTCGATATCACATGTACTGTAACAAACGTTGATTTCTCTCTTACATGCCATACATTATTGTCTTACAAGCAGAAAATATTTTTATTTCATTTCATCATAAATGATGCACATGAGATGATTGTTAAGATGCAGTTAAACATGTATAGCACTCCTCTGAACATTTGCTTTTCAGCTCTCAAGTGCTTTTTTCCCTCAGGCATGCCCAATTAGAAGCATCAATACGTCCCTACCCGCTTGGAAAGGCATTTTTCTATCCCTCACAGACAAAACAGTGTCAGATTTGGATAGTAGCCGAGCTTCTGCTGGTGGCAGTCTTCCTCCATTTTTGCCCCATATCCATGATCCCATGCTCTACCAAAGTTTCTTAAACAACAAAGAGAAAGAACTGTATACAGATACAAAAAAATCTGTCTTTCCCAAAACAACCAGTAGGCCCCACCTTGTTCTTGAACAAATACCAGTTTGGAATTGCAGTCATTCTAGCTAAATTCTTCCGTGAGATCCAGACAAATGAAAGACAGTTACTTCCTCATGTTACACGATGAGTGTGACAACCAATACTATTATATGTAAGACAGGCATCTGCTTCTTAGACACAGAGCTGGAGCATCTCTCTGAATTGTGGCAGAGCTGACGCAGGAGTCAGGTGTCCTACTGTTCCGGGAAGGATGTGTCCAACTGCATGGACATTTGGGTTTTTTTGAACAAAAAAGTGTTTTATGAAATGGGAGTACTATGAGAGGATTGACTAGAGTGTTAAAACAGTCTAGCTATTTCTTTTTGATCTGGGAGTGTAAATTCTACTTTTTTCCATCATAAGTGCCAATGAAGGTGACCCGTTCAAGGTCTTATATTGGCTCTGGGTTTATTTGAGAAAGACAAATTCTTATAAAATTGTATAAAGTAACAAATAATAGAGGAAAAATAAATTAGCTTTTCTGACTTCCCTGTTCTCAGAACGCAAGATACAAGATTTGACACTATTGAAAGATAGCCTATGTAAAATGGATAAAATAATAAATAATTTGATAGCAAATACATATAAAAATATACATATAAATTATATTTATGTATGGGTATAATTTAGGGGTACTAAATATGCTTTTGGAAAAATATTAAAGGAACGCAAAAGAGATGATAGAACTATGCAGCAGTTCAGAGAGTTATGGTGGCTATTCACTATTAAATGCAATAAGATAATTTCCAGAAGTTTCATGTTTTGGAGAAAAGCTAGACATTACGTTCGGTAGAAATGTCTGTCAGAGAGGGCTATTGTGCCATCTCTAACCCTAAGGAAGAGAAAAATCTTTGTTTCTACAGTATCTTATGTTGATCTTTGGCAGACAGGGTTCTGCCTTTGATAGAATGCCAATTTGATATAAAAATCCCAACTATTGTGCTCATGCATCTATATATTCTCATCATGTGCTGAAAAAAATCATCAAAAGCTCATGTTTTTGTACATGTTTTAAGTAAAAAGAAAAATAAAAACCAAAACTCCTTGATGAAATAAGTAAAAGGGGTCTCTTCCACATCTATATCGTTCTCACTTTATGTTTTGCTATGTTTTGATTGAGTTTTTGTTGATTTGCTGTATTTTCTTTGTTAGTTTTAATGTTGCTTCTCTAATGTTTGTTGGATTAATGGATCAAGCTGGAAAAAATCACCCTAAAGTATGTGGGCTTTTGAATAAATCTCTGGAGAACTTTTGTATAATCATAGACTTCTCCCTTATTTGTTACAAAAAGGGTTAATTTGAATTACTTTAAGCACTTCAAAGATGCAAAGCTCTTCTAACAAAACAGAGAAAGTCTGTTCTCTATATTACCATCCATGCAGATATTTTTATATGAAGGGATACATTTTCAAAGCACTGCAAGGGAGGTATGTGCTAAAATCCTGTATAACAGGATTTGTGCTAATACCGCCTACGCGCTACTTTGAAACTATACCCCACTCTGTTTTTAATAGTTTGTAGCCATGAAAGGGACAGTCATTTGGAAGAAGCTGACATTTGTGGAATAAAAAATTCACAAAGAAAACAAAACTACAATCAAATTAGTAAATTAGAAAAATAAAATGTACACTGTAATTATCACCATCATAATAACACTTTTTCTAACTTATGGAAGTGTCTTTTATCTAAAGATCACAGCAGCTTAAAAAGATTTTCCTGTTCTGTCACCTCCTTTGCACATGTAACAAATCAGGCTGATGAAATTTGTTCTGGAAAATGATACAGATTCTCAGTGTATGGGAAGCACGGTAATGGTATTGAATTTGATAAAGCTACATGAATTTAAGAGAATTTCAGGTTTGGTCCAAAACCTTGACAGCATCTACTTCCATAATTGTTCAGAATAAGAAAAAGAACTGATTTTTAGCACACACTATGTAACAGAACAAACAAGTCCCTCCAAAGATCTTTCTGGTTTCTATTTTTGGTGTTGTTCTATATACCCAACAGTTTAAAATTATAAGATGATAAGATTATAGAAGAGAAGGTACACGTGCATATATTTGAATGCATATCTTATGTATAAAAATATGCTATTGGGTAGATAAATTTAATTTTATCAATGATGGGTTCTTCATTCTGACTCATCCAGGGCACCAAAAGTCACCAGTGTCTTCAAAAAGGAGGCCGTGCCTCCCTCCATATGTCAGTTCCCCTGCAGAACTGGGGTTCTGCTCTGCAGCTCAGCCTGGAAGCTGGGTGGAGGAACCTCGCCACGCTTAAAGCAGAAGCTCAATCAGCTCTTTGATTTTCTGTTCAGAAAAAGAGGGCCAAGCCTTCTGCAAAGGCTAATTACATGAGCAAGCACCTTCTTGAACACTACTCTTACATTCTTTTGAATGTGAGGCAGACTTCACAGAAGAGTCAGTCTTCAGTTTATAACAGCCTAAAGGCAAAGGTGAGACCTAAATGGTTCAGGGAGCGCCACTGAACAACACATCCACTGTTACCCTATGTCTTAATCCTTTGGTAAAGCTGCTACTGACCAGTCAAAGACATGCAGGTGAAAAAATCAATATAGCAAGAATACAACTGAATCTCATACAGAAATATCACCAGGAATGTCACATCAGATGGCTGGCTGGAACACACTGCTAATAGAATGTGTATTTTATGGACTGTAACTCACGTATGCAATAGAAAATGAAAAGGATTTTGAAATAAAAAAGTACTTACACAGAAAAGCAGAAGATTTTCATTGTAAGAAACAGAAATTGGTTTATCACGTCCAACACATCACTATAACTTGTAGCATCCAAAACTCATCACTTGTTTATGTTGAGCAATGACTATCAGTTACCTGAGGGAACTATTAAAGTGCTTCTTCTAATAAAATCTGGGGGAAAAAAAGTACACGTTTTAAAACCTTTGTTGTTGTTGTTAAGTTAATAAAGCTTTTATGCTCAGACCAGTTGTAAAGTCTGTCAAGCCTGTATTTCCCTTCGGGACAAAAGCTCTAGAAGTTTTTACTCTCTTTTTATTTCTGTACATAACCTTCTCATGTTTCTCCTTCTTATATCCCAGAATGTGGCTGGTATTTTTACCTTCATTGCCCTAGTGAAATATCTGTGGTTTTTTTTTTTTTTCTACCCAGCTTCTTCTGGAAAGTAACATATATCTCTCACGTTCTCCTTCTTCTCATGAATAGGACCTGTGGGACATGTACATATCTGGTGCACCAGGTCACATGGTGGGTGAGGAGCTATAATGCTATGCTAGAGAAGTGTATTCTTATAGCAGGATACCAACCAGCTGTGTTTGTTACTTCCAGTCAGAAAGTGAATCAGTGACATATTACGCTACAGACGTGGGTTGGATGTGTTTCATTGCTGGAGGGATGTGGAAAGAGCCATTAATGTGACGCAACATTCTTGCATAAGATCCTTTCATAAGACTACATTTGCAAAAATCTGCAATAGCTGGAGAATGGCTACCAAATGTTTTTCTTTTTTTCTCCTATATTTGATATAAACAAGAACAGCCATGGCATGCAAAGTCGGGGGAGGGGGGAAGAGTAGAGACAGAGAGAGAGAGGGAGAGAAGACATTCATTTCCACCTCATTCCCCCCACGCAAGGAAATTCAGGTGGACAGTCTGCTAAGTTCTGTGAAGTAAAATTCAAATGGAAGTAAAGAACATGTATGACAATCATAGAATCATAGAATCACTAAGGTTGGAAAAGACTTCTAAGATCATAGAGTCCAACTGTCAACCCAACACTACCATGCCCACTAAACCATGTCCCTAAGCGCCTCATCTACACGTCTTTTAAATACTTCCAGGGATGGTGACTCAACCACTTCCCTATTCAGCCTGTTCCAATGCTTGGCAACCCTTTCAGTGAAGAAATTTTTCCTAATGTCCAGTCTAAACCTCCCTTGGCGCAACTTGAGGCCATTTCCTCCCATCCTAGCACTAGTTACTTGGCAGAAGAGACCACCCCCCACCTCGCTACAACCTCCTTTCAGGTAGTTGTAGAGCGTGATGAGGTCTCCCCTCAGCCTCTTCTTCTCCAGGCTAAACAACCCCAGTTCCCTCAGCCGCTCCTCAGAAGACTTGTGCTCTAGACCCTTCACCAGCTTCATTGCCCTTCTCTGGACACGCTCCAGCACCTCAATGTCCTTCTTGTAGTGAGGGGCCCAAAACTGAACACAGTATTCGAGGTGCGGCCTCACCAGGGCCGAGTACAGGGGCACGATCACCTCCCTACTCCTGCTGGCCACGTTATTTCTGATACTGGCCAGGATGCCATTGGTCTTAAGCAGGTATTATCCAGACCTGTTCTGTTTGAAGTTTTTAACACAGGTATGTATGCCTTTCCAAAGAGACACACTCCAGTTCAGCCACAAAACATTGGCCTTGATGGCATAATTCCAGTTGTGTACATATATGTAGCACTTCATGACCATGTTGCATAATATGAGGTTATCATAAGGTGCTTCAAGGTTCCAAATTGCCACAGAACAAACAAGAAACAAACACACTGTGGGCAAAACTTTGTCTACAGCATACATGTTAAGTCCTGCATTGTTTTCCCTTTTCTTTGAAAGGGAGAAAGTTAGAGAATTACCTTTTCAGATGTCATAAATATCTATTAATCTCTGTTTTGATACTAAACCCAAAAAAAAATTGCTAATAAAGCCTTACAAATCATTTATATTACCACATAGTTTGCACTGTTATGCATGTAATATCTAAGGTTAGTTTCACAGTTGATTTATTACAAGGTTTCCCACTTCCAAAAATGGAGCTGTACAGAAAATAGTATTGGGCCAAACCTTTCAGAGTTCAGCAAGATGCTAAACACAACATATTTACTGTTATCACAAACTGACATACTTGTATCTGGATGTGGGAGTAGATTGTTGATCCTCATTTTGCAAGAATGTGGTTAAAAGTTATCCAATATCTAACTTTAAAATTACACCTTTTTCACTATCTGTGAATGCTATAGTCTGTTTCTAAATTAAAGTTGGCATTTTTTCCCAAAATGAAGAAGGAAATAATTTTTCATCTATTGAAGCATTATCTGAAAAATGTCTGAATTTCCCTCAAAACAAAAGAGCCGGTAAATATTTCCTCTGTGACTTAGAAAAGCATTTGCAATACATTTTATATCTTTGGTAAGTAAAAAATTATAAACATATAATGTCCAATATCCTATCAATAGCATATTTCCTTTTACCATGATGAAAAGATCCAACGCATAGCCAGATACAGGTGTGGAGGAGCTGATGCTGACAAAAAAGACTAGCCCAGTGCCTGGTTTTCAGATGTAGTGTGCTGCCAAGCCATGTCTTGTGGCACACTGTTAAATTTCCCATCCACTTTAGATGGTACATTTCTCTTATTTGTCATGTCCTCACGCAATGTTGACGAGCTGCACTGATTTTGTTCGTCTCCCGTGTAAAAAATATTGTCAAATCAACCAAATAACTGTGACAGAGAGCCCCTCATTTGACCAAATCATGGTCTGTCTTGGAACTCAGCTTTCTAAAATGAGGTAGCCATGAGGACCCCAGAGGCTGAGGAAAGAACATGTCTACGTGTACCGCTGTACTGGAGCACACTGAGGCATATGGTAAAATCTGCCAAGGTATCAGGATTTGGGCTCACAACAGACTTTAAAAAAGTCAGTGCTCCAAAATAAGTGTAACAGCAAACCAGCAGCATTTTGCCTTAAATAAGGCAGTATTTTTAAAATATTTGATTCTTTTCCGAGTTCTTAAGTAGGATTATGATAAAAAAATGCAACTCAGAAACATTGATTTTCCAATACTCTATCTTTTGCTACAAGAATTTATATTGTTTTCATAATTATATATCATCTTGGTTAAGACAAATTCCAAATATTTATGTAATTTTGTCAAAATATTTATTGTTTGTGGGGCTGACAGCTGATTTCTTATTTCACTTTTTGAGCAAAAGTTAAACTTGTCAAACAGACTGTCCTTTTTCTCTT
This sequence comes from Fulmarus glacialis, assembly GCF_000690835.1. Taxonomy (NCBI): domain Eukaryota; kingdom Metazoa; phylum Chordata; class Aves; order Procellariiformes; family Procellariidae; genus Fulmarus; species Fulmarus glacialis. The sequence goes on from NW_009191870.1 coordinate 11,889, forward strand.
CTCTTATTTTTTGGAACAAATGCAACGGATCATTTTACAGTCTGATTTCATATTGACAATTCTTGCTTAGTCCATTTTTTTTAATGTTACTGTGGAACTACGGTATGACATACAGCTTTTAGCTGGTAACACTTGCACTTGCACTGTGAAACCTTTCACCTACAGACTTGGGACTCTGCAGCTGCTGTTCCAGTGTTTTCATCCGGTTCCCGTGACATTGTTCTCATGGCCTTGCATCTGTGAATACCCAGACATTACAGTGGGCTTCTCATGGGAAGTGATTGCTTCTTACATGAGACTTACCCCTTCTCTCCATCTCTTTTCGTACTTCTAGTTTTGTAGTTTCTAGTTTATACTACAGGAAAAGGAGGCCTAATGAACAACACAGCAGAAAATAGTCATGACCAAAGCACACTCCAACCAGCAGCACCATGAACAGGAGCAGGAACATGAAAGGAACTGGAACAGGTTCTCCAGGAGGGAGCCTGGCCAGGCCCCTGTGAAAACTGTATAGTGCTAAGGAAAAACTATGTTTGGAGACCTCCCCCTGCACTGGAGAGGACACGCTGATGAGAGTGCAGTCGGTCACTTCTCTGTCCAGCTGGCCACTGTGGAAAGTTTTCAATTTCCCTTTTCTTTCACTCTGTCTCTGTCTCTCTATTGTTTTCCATGAAAGTAAGTAACCTTTACTTACTATCTACAGTCAACGTATGTAATGCAGTGGACCCCAGATGCAGCCTGTGCCATCATCTTTTGTGAAACAATAGTTGGAAGAAATTCTACTTCTTATCTGGACACTAGAATAAAAACTCAGTACCTAGCCTGTAAACTTTTATTTATAACTATGCCACTACTTTGGCTCATTACCTGGTGAACCCCCTTGTCTGCAGACTGCAGGGCAGGTACCCCTGATCATCCAAACCTAACCAGAGCATGTCACCACCTCTCTCCAGGCCACACAATTTACCTACACTCCCAAGCAACTGAGGGAACAAGCAGAGGAATCAGCATATGCGATGCTCAGCCTGTGGAAGTGCTCCTACGTCCCTCAGCTCCGGCAGAGGTGAGGCGTTACAGCAGCTGAGGCGTGGTAGCTCTGCTAAGCCTTTTTACCACTTCAGCTGTAACCCAGGCTGCAAAGAGTGTCTATTCAGACTGCCTGGGCTAAAAGGGCCTGTGTGCTCTCTGTCTTTGCAGGACTGCTGACAGCAACTCTCAGTTTTGTCTTGCAGTACTCAAACATACACATTAGGATTTAAGGAAAATTTAAGATTTTTTTTCATTTTTCTCTTTGCCAGGATTAGTCTGTCATGCTGCTTTTACAACGTTATATATCCCTTACTGTCAACTTTTGGGAAGAGGCCTTTCAATTTAGCCTAGACATCTTACAGTTTGGTTCCAGTTCCCCAATACTCTCAGATATCAGGTCTAAAATACTGATAAATCCCCCCCACCTAATCAGTACCCTGAGAAAATAATTCACAGATCCAAAAGCTGATTTCTAAGTAGGTGGAATGAATCTACCTGTATTCACTTATCCATTGTAGCTGAATAGAATGTCCAATTTTATAACATTACCAGGCTGTGCCACTACATGAAAGGAACATTTAATTAACATTAAGTAGAATATTCATGAACGTGAAAACCAGAAGCATGTGAGAATACTTGAGATGAATTATTAAGAAATTATGAGTTATACACTGAGCTCAGAGTCAGCTCACTTAACTAATTTTTAGATTGTTTGTTATCTAGTACAAATTAGTGATCTGTACCCCCCTTATAGTCAGTAAGGAGAGACAGGCACCCAGAGAGAATTTCCACCTGTCTTAAATACCTATTTTAGAATATGATGATAATTTAAGACATGATGATCTAGGTTTTAGAAGCTTAAAATGTAGCTGGATGAACCAGATCTATTAGCAACAGGGAGTCCCCAGGAAACACGGAAATGAACCACATTTAAGCCTTGTTCATAAATTTAAGCTTGCTTCACCATGAAATCTAAGAATCTATTTGATTTCAGATCAGACTGGAAGCAGTCTGATTTTTGCAATCCATTTTGGAATCCTGTAAATTCTTATGAATAGTACACGAGACCATCTACAATTAAGCCCACCCTCAAATTCTCCAAGAAAAATCTTAAACAAAATGTTAGACTCATGTTGAAAGCCTCATTTCTGCACTTGTCACGTTAATTTATTTATTTGTTTCAAGTCCTTTATTCATTTTTTAATGAAGTAAAACCTCGTTTAGATGATGCATTTAAGCATCAAGCTTGCCGACATGAATATCAATATTTCCTTCAATACAATTAGTTAAAGTACATTAAGTTACATTGAAGTAATGTCAATTTTGTCACACAGCTATGGATCATACTATCAGTGCTGTCAAGAGTTTTCAATCTTGCCTGCTTTTATTAAAAGTTAGAAGAGAAAGGAGATTGCATTTTTAAACACCAGTGATCTTCATTGGTGTGTCCCAGTCCTACCATGCATTAACAGTATGTGAGGTTCTGCTACTGTGTTAAATGAGAGAAAAGCTATGTCACACACCAGACCCACAGAGTCACACGTTTTAAGATTTTTGTTGTGTTTCCTACTATATGATTAAGCTACTCTTCCCATTTACATACAAACTAATCACACGACAAAACTAAAAAAAGGGGGATGGGAACAGACGGGAAGCTTTCAACACCTCCTGGCTTCTGACCGCAAACCTTCTAGAGTTTTCTGCCTTAAATTCAGTCACTTCTTATTTGCACTAAGTTAATCTTCTGGAATTTTAAAGATGGAAAAGAAAATTCATAGTTGATGGGCTGATGACGTACAATGAAGACATACTGAGGCAAAACCAACAGATATCTAAACTGCATTCAGCTCCCATGTCTTTTTACTTCATCTTGGGTGTCTCAGAGTCTATGTTCACTACATAATTTTTTGTTTTCAACTAAAAGCAGAGACACAAGCTTTTTGCACAAGAGTAGTAAACAAGACAAATACAAATGATGAAACAAAGACAAAGAAGATACAGAATGAAATACTCAGGTGACTGTTTCTATTGCTCTATACGTTGAAACAAAATCTTCTTTATATTTGAATTTTAAATTTAGATCCTTATAGAAGGGAATAAGGAACTCTTCTCCAAATTTATTTCAATCAAAATGTCCTTGGGAATGGGGAAAGAAACCCGCTAGGACACTGATGAACTTCCATATAAATTTGGTGAAGACTGCAGAAATAGTTGTCAGAACACCCAGTCCAATATGCATTTGTTCACTTTTACAGATATCCAAAACATCTTGCTTGCTTTCCCCCCAGAAGTATACATTATCACAATAAATTTTTGGAAATCAATAGCTGTACACTTTCACAGTAGCTCTGACATATTCCAATTCTACTAACTCACCCAACATTTTCAAACAGCAGTACCTCTAGGCCAAATATGCTTAATTATATTTTTTAAGCTTGTGTTGCGAAGCCTTAATGAACACATGCAAGATTACACTTTCTTCCCTCCATCATCAGCTAACGTAGCTCAGGGAGGTTTTTATCAATACTTTTAAATGGCTGAATTTTGACACAAGGATACTATCAATCCCCATTGAAACTAACAGGACCCAAGGTCAATCAGCTCTTTTTAAATTTGGATCTGCACAGCTGGATTTTGTAAGGCATTATAATTGAATTAAAGACACTGTTTGGCATCAGTGTAGACAATGGGAAAGAAGAAAAAAACAGGAGCTAGGACAAGAGAGCTGACAACCAAAAGACATAATAAGACACGGAGAAATGATGAAGAGGAAGGCATCCTGATTTTTATTGCTCTGATTTGTGCATTGCTTACAGCAGCACAAAGCGAACTGCAAAGCAGTGAAAGCAGTGAAGACAAGCATCAATTTACTGCGGTGTACCTCGCTGACTTATAGAAAAAGAACAACAAATCTGATTTGGAATTTGTAGTGAAGCTCTTGGACCGACTTCTCATTTTCAATTTACTGCAATCTTCTTAAGAAGAAAGTGTTTATTTTGATTTATATTGGGAATTTTTAAAATCAATATATTTTTTAATTTCACTGGAAAGAATGAACTGATCTTCAATCTCAACTGGCCTCATAGAGGAACAATAGAAGAACATGTTGCTAATTAGTAGCTATAAATGATCATAGGACTGTATAATACAGTAATTCAACTCCTCTCTGCCTTTTTTTTTAATTTGTTTTAAACAGGGATTTCATAAATTTCACGACCTAACCTCTTGAACAATAAGCCTAAAAGGAAAGAAAGTTCCTTTCTAAACTACTCCCCCTAAACCAAATTAGAATAAAAGTTAATGCAGTTATCCTCTGGGCAGCCTTGCTGCCAAGCTTTATGCTTTGTGATCATAGAACATTTCAGTAAACTGAATTTTAAGTAGCTGAATTTTAGTCAAGAATTTTTTATCCCACTTAGGAATTGGTTCATAGTGACAGAATTTATTTCCCTTGTGAACTCAGACATTGTCAGAGAGGAAAGGCATTTTAGTTTCTGCTGATCTGGTTTTGAATATAAAAAGAAAAAGGCATTTACTAAAAACTATTATCTGAGTCATTTAAGATATGTAGCCTTGACTACTAGAACTTTCTCTGGTTTTCTCTCTAAATAAGAACAATTGGAGAGCTGCTCTGGTCCCAGCAAATCCGTAAATGCTTCTGGCAAAAATAAAGCTTAGAAAAAAGGAGGGGGAAAGCCTGCTTGTTCCATTTTAGATGGTGAAAAATGGACATTCAGGGCAGAGACTTTAAATATCCTCTTCTTTTCCCAGCAGAAGGGAAGTCTCAGTCTTTTCTTATACTGTTCTCTTTCACCTTGTTTCTAAGGCTGATAATAATACTTACAAGGACTATTGCATTATGGTTTTCTTCCATATAAAAGCTTCACCAAAGATGTAAATAAACCTCGGAGTAAATACATTTTAAAAAAAAAAAAAAATTGCATGAAATGGAGGGAATATTTATGAATAAACCTCTTAGGGCTACCAATTTATCACTTTGTTTTCTTGCTCCAAAAACCTTAGAAGAGTGCTGCAATTTACTAGCTGGGGAGTAATTTATTTATCATCGACAACTAGACCTGAACAAAGAACCAGTACAAATAACAACTCTAACCTTCACTAAATAAAGATTACAGGGATATTACACCTTCTTTCACTATATCTGAGGGTGAATAGTCAGGAAAGTGACTTGTGGTAATGTTTTGCACTGGAGGAACCTGCCAGCAACACCGAATATAATGATCTTCCTGAAGGTTCTTACATGGCCTTGACTTTCAGACAAGAAATAACTGGTGCTCAACTCCTTTGGCACAGGCCTGTGGCAGCTGGCAGGAGGCAAATGACTCTTTGGGAAGACAGAGGAAAATGTCAAGAAGGTGGACATAGTTAAAGCACAATGTAGAGCAAACCTACACACAACCAGAGAAAATACAACTAATGGCATTCAAATGAAAATTCTCTCCTCTTTAATGTTTTCTCTTTTCTCTTCTTTCCTTTCCTTCCCTTTACTTTTTTCTCCACTTAGAAGAACTTTAATTGATACATGGGTTGTGCACTGCTATGAGCAAGCTCTAATTTAAAACACATTTCCTACATAACAAGGTCAAGCTTTGCTGCACTGATAACCCTGAAGCAAGCTTTGCTGGGAGCCCTCAATCATGGCGCTTTTTTATTGTGTAACAGGATATCAGAAAAGAAACTTCCAAGAAGCAAAATTATTGGGATTGTCAGGACTGGTACTTTTTACTGCCTGCATCTTTGATTTGGGACATATTCTGTATGTATATAGACTTAGATGGGTATGATTATTTCTTTTACTTACGGATTTTTTTACGTATACATGCATGGCTATGCACAGAGATGTGAAAACAGAAGAAATATGTACACGCCTTTGCACATTCATGTAAAGATATAGTGTGGACATTTTTACACATATGAGGGGGAGGGAGAATCCTAATATTCTACTATCTTATCTCACTTTGTCTCCGGGAAATGTGGCATAATTCCTTACTATTTCAACCAAAATATGTGCCTGAATGTGTGCACACATTTGTCCATGTATATAAGCATACATATATGTACACAAACACATTATATGTACTTGTTTTATTTCCCTTTTTCTCCAAACTAGTCTTAATTTTCATCGTACAGTTCAATACTTGAAAAAGATTATCGATTATCTATTTTATATTATGCCTCATATTCAATTCAACAGTGCATCATTTAATTTTGCAGCAAGCAATTATAGCATTCTACTGTTCCAGACTTAGTCCCAACATTTTATATTGAGTATTGCCTTACTGCAGGACAGAAATATTTAATACTACAAAGTAGTAATTCTTGCAGAGTAATAAATATGAAAATTGAGGTTAAAAGCTTTGCTGGCTAGCAATTTTACTGCAACAAAATCCTAAGGTGTGCAGTAAATGCTTTCTTTCTTTGTGAAATTGTGAGAACACTGTTGACAAATTCTAATTTCATCTTTCAGACTCACAGACATGGTTCCAACACATCCTTTCAGGGATATCCAGAACACATTTTAAAAGAAAAAAATAAACACTCAAAAAATGAAACAAACAAAACCCAAAAACAACCTAAACAGGATTGTATTCCACCAACTAAAAACAGAGAAAAAACATCCATACAGAAGAGCTAAACCCGTAACAGATTTACTTAGAGTTGGCTTGACAAACTACAGGGAGTTACTCTTCACTGGAAGAAGTTTATATTGGAAAATATCAACTAGTCAGAAACAAAATGCCTTTTGAAAACATAGATAGCAGGAGCGCAGAAAGCATAGACAACAGAAGATCACTGAGACTGAAGTTTTAAACAAAGAGTTTTCAGATCCAGAAGAGAATTTCTGGTTAGCTGTTCTGATACTCAGCATTTCTAGATCTCCCTTTTCTTAACTATTCTGTCTAGGAAGTTGAAACATGGTGGAATGAGTTTCTCCTAGCTTTTCCCATTGGAGCTTTATACAAATAATAATCGTGACAGGCACTTGAATCTCAATTTTTCCTACTGTATATGTTATATCTACTGGCTAGTGTTTCTTCCTTGAGATGGAATAAAGGCAAAAAATCACTTCTTATCTTTTTATCTCATTCTTCCCAATACTTATTTTTCATTTCAGTTCAGAACTCACTTTTCTCTCCATCCCACATACTGTTGCTTAATTAAGATGAACACCCTTAGTTACTCAGCATAAAATATCATTCTATAAAAACTCTGATCATTATTCTTAACAGACACTTCAAAGTCTGTGTTATCAGTAAGTCCAAACTGTGACCTTGTCCTCAGGTGTTTTGAGCACTTGTGAAACTTCACAGAAATGTCAGATGAGGAATGGATGTCAATATTCCTTACATTTTAACATCAGATTTGTAAAAAAATAACGTAGCACTTCAGTCACTTTGTCTTCCTGGGGTGTCCAGTGGGCCTTTAGAAACAGCCCACCAAAGGAACAAAGCCTGAGAAATGACCTGTGTGTTTGACACTGGAAAATGTATTTGAACATTGACGCAGCAGGTTCATCCAGATCCATTCCCTGTATTTGCTGAGGGGAAATGATAAGCCTGCAATCCATGTCTTTACTCATTCTGCTCTACACTTAAAACCATCTAAAGAGAGGACCACCGTTACAATGTGCCTGAAGTCTCCAAAATAAAAAAAAGACATAGGTGTTGCTGAATGACATCAGGGCTACACTGTGTCTCCAGTGAATGAATGATTGGACTCCAAAACCAGGATGAAAAGATGCATATCTATGTGACTTACCAGTCTCCTCTAAAAGTTCTTTCCCTTTTGAAAGGAACAAGAGGCAGACAAGACCAGGTTATAATCATCACTGTCTATCATGGAGATAATTAAAAGTTCCCTCTACAGTGTGCTATTTATTTTCTTTGACATGGACTTAGAAATAGTTTATGTCACATGCACTTAGTGGATTTGAATCTTCATCAACATGCAAGAAGCCAAGTACCTTTCTGCCTTTCTACAGTTCCTTTTCATGAGCTTTCATCTTTATCCATATGTGCTTCACAGAATCCATTTTAATTAGCAGTGAACCTCTCTTATATTTCCTTTTTGACACATATAAAATTAATATAATATATATTTCTGTCTATAACAGAAATAACTTTATTCAATGTCAGTGTTTGTTCAAAAGTTAAGAAAAATTAATATTGGCCAAGACTGGGATCTATACTATTTTCTCATTCACCTACATGTACAGAAGTTAATGGTCTTAATTTTCTTTCCCACACCAACGACAAAATACTCAGTGCTACTAAGCCCAAGGAATGAGCCTTTCTGAATGTCATAAAAAAGGTAGAAAACAGTCCATGAGGTATAATTAATGCCTTGGACCCTGGTGAAAAAGGATCATTTGTAGGCCAAATGGAAGCATCAATGACAGGGAAGAGTGCAGCTGTTGATATGATGGTGATTCTCTGCTAAATGTGAGTATAATGGGTCCTAGGAAGCAGGGAGTAAGTTAAAGTAGCTGTGAAAGTGGCCTGATTGATGCCAACGTCTGCGCAAAGTTGCTTTAAAGACATTTCAATTCCCACTCCTGTTCTTGAGCTCAGTACAGGATTAGAAGATAAAATTGTGAGCTCTGAGGTTTCAGCCAAAAAAAAACAAAAAAAAGAAAACCATTGTCTTTTAAAATGATCACAAACAGTTAAATTCTCTTCTCTTGTACCAGGACAGACACTCATCTGTTAGGCTTTTTTGGGCAGTAGATCATTCAATCTGAAATCACAGTGGCTGTGGCTAGAGACTTGGCAGTGAGCTTATTAAAAACAACTTTGCATTTTATTCCTTCATTTAGATTTCTCAAACCCAATAACTGAACACCGCAGGCTACAGACAGTTACTGCCCTGTTATCCCAGCAAGCAAAGACATATACAACAAAATAAAAGTTTTCTTATCTATCCATATGGAACCAGAAGCAGGAAAAGCAAAGCATCAGCACATACACCCCAATGGAGCTTAGTGAACTACTTCACCAAAGCTGGTTTAAAAAAAAATAAAAATCACAGAGCCTACAGCTATTTCTTGTTTTAACTGTGCAAATAACAAGTCTTTTTGGATCTTCAGTCGGACAATTAAGTTCCAAGAGCTACAAAAGCAATTGGTAACAACAGGTGCAAGATTTTCAAAAGGGTTGGATAGCCATTCCTTGGGAAAATGTGCACTTTAACATGTGGAGTACCAACTGTACTCTCACTGGTTGGTTTTGGGGGTTTTTTTCGTGTCTAGGAAATCTTTTATCACCCCAAGAGGCCACATGTTGAGAAAAATACAAAACCAATTTTGCTTTGGCTGTCCATTTTCTGTGACTATTCAGACAAAGAGGAACACCTCAAAAGAATGCTTCAGACTATTACCAATTACTCAGAGGAAGTGCAATGTGGATGATTAAGAATTAATATAGCTCCTGGAAACCTAAGGGAATAGTATCACTGTACTGGAACTCTGGCAGCAATTACAGCTTCGTTTCTTGCATCCAGCTGCCCATGCCTCCCCCAGGGTGTGGTGTCAGTGTGTCCTTATCCCAACGCAACCCTCTGGGGCGGGAGCGTTGAACTCCAGGATGTTTAGCTGATGTGGGCTTAAAAAGAAATTCCACATCTGCAAAAAATGTGAAGATACAACGAAGTAAGGGACAGTGCAACCTCAACAGAAAATACCAGCTGAATAGGAAGCCCTTATAGTTTTAATGAAAATCTGGCTTAATTTGACAGGGAAGGAGGGAGGGAAGGAAAAGAGAGGGATCTTTCCACTGAAATCCATTTATCCTGCTCTCATCACTGCTGGTGGGTGGATGGTATGATCAGTCCCATATTACACATACAAAGAACAGTAGATATACCTAACTGAACTACTGTGATTAATTGCCTGATTCTGAAATTGAATTACCATCGGTTACTTCATTTTATTACATACATTTATGCTGTTCTGCACCTTTTTTGCATTTTACAACAATTCTTAAATTAAATTACACTTTTTTTGCGAGTACATAGGGTTCATAACTCAATATAGTACTTGCAGCATGTAAATTACAATAGCAAACAAATTATGGTGATAGTTAATCAAGAAAAAGAGATTTATAGTACAGTGATTTGTAGATTTATGGTATGCCACAGCAGAAGAGCAATGTATTTAAGTCATTAACTAAATTAAACAGAAAACTTTTAATTTTTCCATATTCCATTTGTTATTCAAACAAAAGTCTTACTGACTTCAGTGTTCTGTCTGAGTGACAAGAGTTGTATCAATGAAAAGAAAAGTTAAAATGTTTATGTTTACTTTCAAGATCAATCAAGGTATCAATCACTGAAGATTAGTAGTGACAAGGATGATTTTCCTATTAAGAGAATCCATCACATTAGTTCAAGTCAGACAACAGCCCCAAGGCTTTACATTTTTTAACTCTGTATTTTAGGATGATTCTTGAAAATATTGCTGGTAATTTTAATCAACCGTATGTTACCAAGTTCAACTAGTATGTTCATCTTTGCAGTGTTAGTAGATTTACTAGTTGGAGCCAGTTTCGTTCAAAATACCAACTGGTCTCTAAACTTTTAACTCATTAGTGAAAAAAGTAATACAGTAATTTTTTAAGATCTTACATCTATCAACTTTCATTTGTAACGCTTCATTTAAATTGAACACATCTCTTGCTTCAGTTAATTTGAGCACATTCTACTCACATTCATTTCTCTGCTAGTATCTAATAGCCATATCTACTCCCTACACACACCCAAGTATTTTGTAATTTCATATTTGTATTTGAACCCTGAAGTTTCATTCTATGAAAAAGATCTAACTCAAATTCTGGAGATGAATAATGTCAAACTTTCGGCATGGTTAGACCTGGGTCTAGTTGAGAACAGGCTGACTCTATGTCAATGTTTCTCTTTTAAAGCAATGGCTGGTATTGTGTGCCAGCATCAGTCAGCCCTGGACAGAATTGAAACCCATTGCGTCGGGCACAGTACAAAATGAGACTAAAAAAGTGTTGGGTGCTGAACAAGCTGCTACCTTCCCCTCCTGCCTTGCAGAATTTACAGTCTGAGAGTCAAATATGTAAATGTGTAATTATAAAAAAGAGATTAATTTATTTTTGAAAGCCCCGACATTTAGCAAAGCAGGAGCCAAAGTGATAAACTGCTTGCAAAGACTGCCAGCAGGTGACTTCACACACCGTAACCACTTTACTACAGAGTGATTAATACTTATCACGAGGGAAAATAATATGCCATTCTTTCTTGGTAAGAACATAAAAGAAGCTGCTTAGGTCACCAGGAGCAGAGCTGTGGACATGGCCACAGTTGCAGCTACACTGAGAGATGCTCAGGTCAGGGATGGGACATGATTATTCAAAATGCTAGATAAAAAGTAATGCTCAAAGGGCATATGGATGTTAGCAGAGTAAATGAATAATCAGACTTTAAATATGAAGTTCATATTGATTAGAATGCAAATGTCAGTTGGAATTAGACTGCATGAGGAATGTTTCATGCCTCCATTATGCAAATGGCACCCTGACAAGTCGTTCAAAACACTTGTCTAGTGTCTGGGCAACGCGCACTCACCGAAGCAAGTACCGGATCACCTTTTCCTGGGGGTAACTCCCTAACTCCTAGTAGCTGTGATAGCTCTTGCGAGACATCAGTAGAGAAACACAGGATCCACCTTTACATTGTTCTAATTTAGACCAAGGACCATGTAAAATGCAGCAATGAAATGTGGTTGCTGGTTGACCTTCCAGCTCGTGCAGAGAAACGGAATCCCTCAGCAACACTATTTCTTTCCAGTCTTTAGTTTACATATATCTTCTTATCATAATATCTAAACTGCCTTGCAGTCTTTGTATTATTAACCTTGCTAGTGGATGGTCTCTCCTTTTTTAACAGGTGAGCAAACTGAAGGCCAGATTATTGCAAATATTTGGCTACTTAAAAAAGGGATAGGTAGTAAGAGTATGGGTGTATGTGGCAAGTCAAAAGTCAAAAAGAAATCTTCGGCAGAGTAGGAACTGAATCAAAGCCCACAAATACTAATTCTAGGACACATTTTCTTCTCTGCTGCATTCTAAAAGGAAGGTTCTGCCACATTACATGTACAGACAACCTGCTGCAACAACACCAGTTATCTTCAATTAAAGCTGTTATTTGTGTTGTCACTGCGTGCACAGAACAAAGACAAATCCTATTCTCAAACTCAATTCCATCCCTATATGAATATAAAACTTGAAGAGTATTTTCTAGGCATATCAATGCTTTTGTCTGCCATCTAATAGGTCCATATTATCTTGATTTCTCAGTTGTAATTAAATGTAATGATTGCATATTTATTGTTATTTACAGAGGCAGTTGCTTGTAAAATAAAATTTGATTTAATCGATTGAAGACTCATTTAATGGACTTTTGAGAACTGAATGTATTTAAACAGTGCTCTAATCAGACATCAAAACATGCATAAATCAAAGTAATTAAATCAATGGAACACTAGGAAAATTGTGAACCAAACAGATCTTTTAAAAAATAAGCAATAAAAAATATGATTTAAGATCTCAGTTATCAGAACAGCCATGTTACCGATGGCTGTATCCACTGTTCCTCTCACTAAATACCTGCCTCTGATCAGAGCCCTGTGCTCTAGGTATCATAATTAGGAACGGAGCACAAGAATATCTTCCCTTTAAAATTTCTCCTATATAAAATGGAGAATACTGTGGAGGAATCCAGCAATAGCTGTCATGGTGGAAAATTATAATGTTACTGTATGTTCAGAATAATTTGCATATTAAAACCATAAACATTTCCTACGTTGTATACACGATACAAAGACAAATAGTTGAAAGTTCAGACTAGGACTGCCTGTGTAAAGTTTGACAATCTTTTTCCATGCATGCTTAACCATAGTGCTTTATTTTTGTGAAAATAAATCTCCAATTATATAATTAAATTGAAGATTCATTTTCTCCTTCTTTTTTCACCAAAGTGTATTTCATCTCTTACATGTATCCTCACACAAGGCAGAAGTAAGAATATATGCCTGTCTCACAGGTGGTTTTATGCTCTTCTCACCAAGGCAGCCACTTGCTTCACGGCTGCTGGGGTATGTTTACATAAACTCTGCATCCAGTTGGCTCCAGGCACGGGCAGTGCTGGAACCAAGCTCAGCTCCACGTGGAGCCAGCTATTTAAGTGCCCATTAATGCATGCAAAACCTAAAAAACTTGTGAAGTAGCTGTCAGAAATATACCATTACGATGGGTTCTCCCGCCTGAAACTTGTAGTAGCTGGTTGTTCACAGCACAGTTTCACGTGTACTGTGACATCTCAGTACTTGTGCAGAGCAGGTAACAAGAGCTTTCTGCTGGTCATGCAGACAGAAGGACACACAGTTACTTGTCCAGCTGTAAAAATCTGGTATAAATAAGTAGTTATTTATATGAATGAAAATAACCTAATCCCCCAGACTATGTCCTTTCTCCTCTGGTGATACCTTTCTTTCAGCTTCTCTCACTAATGAGAGGGAAACCACAGCCTGATTCAGGCCAGGATTTATCACTTCTAGCTTTAGGTATGTAATAACTGAGGCCAAGTTAGAAGCCTCCTGGCTGTAAGGTACCTTCAACAGTCAGTGGAAATAGGCATCTACTGAGGGTTATTTAGTTCACCTAAGTTATGAACTATTTTTAAGAGATGCTTAATTTCCTCCATCAACTACTGAAAAAGATCAGAAAATGTCTGTGTTACCTGACAAAGGGTACAAAGGCTATAAATCCAGGTCTTAATTCATATGCCAATTCACTCCAAGAACCCATGTGGGAGTGGAAAAACTGGTGTGTGTTTGCAAATTAGGGGATTGCATTAAAGCATGCATTTTCAGCACTGCATGCTGCTATCCTGATGCCAGTGACCTTAACAGTTACAATTCCTTTGGACTTGTCCCCATAAATATGTTTCCACCCAGGTCCATTCCTATGCAAACATCCTTTGAGTCACAGTTTTGTCAATCCTGCCCTGTTGTATCCTTCCTCCAGTGTTAGCTCCTATGCTTTCTATATCTGTTCAGCTCCACAGTCTTCCACTAATAATCTCCTCCTGCTTAATGTATTTGTCTGTTCATTCCCACGTCCCCATCAGCTTCTCTCCCACTTTTTTACTGGGAAAGGAGCTTCTCCAGCATCCCCACTCCTAAACTGTACAGTCCCAGCCTTAGGTGGGCATGAAAACCACTCATCCTTTTTCACCCTGCATGACAACACTCTGTGGAAGATACTTCTTTATTTGCTCCAAATGTGTCTAATGGTTATCCACATTAATTTTCTGTCATCCTTTCCCTGTCAGTCTGTCAGCATCCAATCCTTTCTCTTCTCTGCGCTCTTTTTTCATTCCTTGCTGGTTTTCTACATAAACATAAGCAAGGTTTCAACAAGGCTATGCAACATAAGTATCATTTGACATGCTTAACATACAGTTAAGCAATCCACCAGTTCACAATAGTGAAACTAAGATAAAATTCTCTTTTGGAATAAACTGACATAGATCGGTTGATATCAAAGCTGAGAATTTAGACCTTTATCAGGTTAAAAATGAAAGCTTAAGATGGCTTGTTGGAAGCCACCTTGCTGGAGACAGAATAGCAGTATATTGTGATGGATCCTTAATATAAGCCACAAGATTCCTGGAAATTTTTGCAGCTATTTGCCAAAACGACCTCAGGTCTCTTGTGCATTTTCAAGTTTTTTACTTCCTGGACACTGAAAAATACAGATTATCTAAATGTCTGTCAGAAGTTAAAATAGCAGAAAAACACCTTTTAGCAAGTGACTTCTCTTACTAACAGTAAAACATGGAGGGATTCTGCACCTGAAACTATTTAATGCTTTTATGGAAGCAATAAAATAACTTCAGGTGTTTCTCAAGCAATGAGTTTTAAAACTGGTGTGGAGAAGATCCATCAAAAATAAATCAAACCTCGTTTTGCTTGTGCCACAAGAAGTGTGTGTAATGGAAAGTTATTAAGACCAAAGCTGCGTGCCGCATTGCCTCAGAACACTGTCCAATTGCCAAAGCATTCTCCAATCAATCAACCGTCAGCCTCATTTCTTCTTGCCAGCACTGACGAGAGTCACCATCTGACTGTAGATTATGAGATAAAAGGGGATTAGTAGCTTTGTTTTCTTCTTTATTAAATGATTTGCACCACTCTGTTCTGCCTTCAAGGCAGGTGTGAGCTGATAAGGAAAACCTACACTTTCTGGCAAATTATTTCAAAACCTAGATCAAAATACAGTCTGATGTCTAGGTAAGGTGTTAATTAAAAATGAATAAAAATATAATGGGACTTGAATCACCAGATATGTAATAGCTGAAATAATAGTGTTCAGCATCAGAAGAAATCTCATTCTGAAAATGCCTACGGACTTTTCTGTTCCTTTTTGGAAAATACATATCAAAATTTTTTGCTACTTTTTTTTTTTTGTCAACTCATTAATACCTGTTTCCTATGCACTCTGATTTATAAATCTACGAGCCTGTTTGCAGGCTGTTGTAG
>NW_009191870.1:27532-31847 GCF_000690835.1 Fulmarus glacialis
CTCCTGAGAAACACTGAGCATGATGAACATTGACAAACAGGGACAAAAAAAATACAACCTGGATTATGGTGCAGCATGTTGCTAGAGCAACTGTTCGGTAGTTCTTTGTCTCCAGGTCAGAGAGATGGAATAGCAGTGTAGTGTGTAAAAAAACAGGTATGCACCATCCTTTATGTTAGTAATCCTTAAACAGCAGTAGTGTAAGAATTGTTAGAATAACTCGTCAAATTTACACTTTGTCATACAAATCTGGAGTAATTCCACAAAACAACACATAGCAAGGTGTGCTTCCAAATTAAAGTGACTGCATTTTATCACTTGTTCCTTTACCTGTTGCTCCTGTAGCCATACCTGCCTGGCACCAGCCAACGCACCTTGGTTGATTATAGGTTTAATGTATCAGTGAGCAGTACAACTGGATTACATGATATGACATGCCAAGCTGGCAAATGTGTTCAGTCTTCCCTTCTCACTTCTGGCGAAGCCAAATGTAGCTATGACTCTGCCAAAGGTATTAGTCTTCCACTTGTCCATCTATACAACATCAAGGAAAGGCCTATGAAGACAGATACATACTGCCTTGGTTCTACTGGACTACATTTGGTCCTTTATTCCCATAAAGGCATTTAACTTTGACACCCTAGGCACCAGCAACACCTTTAATTGGTAAGGTGTCATTAAGAGTTTCTCCTATATCTCTGTTTTACAATATGAATGTACTTTGCAGTACTCCTCTGTTTCCAGAGCAAGACTTGAACTGATTTTCGTGTAACTAAGTTGAAAGTAATTGTGCTCAACACTTCTAACTGCAGTCTTTGTTTTCAAAGATTTGTTAAACTTTTTTTTTTCCAAAGCTGTATTTATTTCATTCATTTTGAATGTCATCTGGTCAAAGAGCTCCCTGTGTGCCTGAAGAAGCATTTGCATTTATAGAAACATCTCATGCATGCTGCAAGTTGTTTACAGGAAATAAAAACAAATACCAGAAAATTAAGAGAACAGGAGGCACAGTTCATCAGCAAAATGCTGTGATGAACATAGTTCCACTGATGTACAGGACTGTTCTGATAAATCAGTAATATTCAGACTCTATGGGAGTCTTTGAAAAACAGAGAGGATGCTTGTTAAAGCATTCTCACTGTGTCTATTTGAAATGCATCAGAAGTTCATGTCAGCTACTCAGCAGATCCTTACTTAGAGCGGACCTGCCAGCTTGGGTTTAGTGTGTCAGGGTGCATCAGTGTGTTCAGAAAAGTGATTTATTGTGGCAGCACGAATATCTAATTATGTGCATAGCTTACAGTTTTTCAACAGGAAAGAGCCCAAACAAGTGAAAGGCTGAAATGAGATTTATTCCTTGTTACCAGCGTTTGCTTACATGTTCCCATTGTTTTTTCTTTAAATTACAGTATTTTCAGTTGTTTTCTTCTCCTGCCTTATGAAAGCTACATTACATTACAAAGTCTTCCTCTGTTGGATATGTTTTTAAAAGCATCTCCAAGCCTTATTCTCACAAAACATCATACTAATTACTTTTTCTTACATATGTTGGCTGTCAGTCATTTTCAATATCTACAGTGCTATTAGTTCCACAGGCATTCACCTTAAAGGAGAACTATTATTAAATCAAGTGATTACAGCATAGAAAATACCAGGTTTAAATTGGGTTTAACCTTTGGTTGTTTCCTCAATTATACAAATTTTAGTTTAACTCTAGTCTTTCCAGATTTTCAGGAGATCCTCTATCTCATTCAGTGGGCAGTGTGAATGGTACTACATTAATGGACAGTTATTCAGCATTTTGCTTTACCTTTATTGCTCAGCTTGTAGCCCACAGGGTTTTTTACAGCACATTACTTGAACTCAGTTCTGAAGACAGAATTATTAGTTCCCACATAGCCTGTTACAGCAGTCCTCATTGCAGTTGTTCTGTTTCACAGTACTCCTGTAAGATAAGTGATTATTAACATGTCTGTTTTAGAGAGGCAGGGGGGAAAAAATAAAGACAAAAGTTTTCACTAATTTAGTGTACCCAGTTTGAGATATTTAGGATTTCTTTTCTCACTGTACAGAATATTTACAAAGCCCAGCTCTCAGTGATTTTAGTTGCTGCTGTGAATGCTCAGCAATTATGTAAATCAAGTGGAGGATGTTAAGTTGAGCACACAGATAATGCCCAAACACACAATTAGTGACTGCCTTTGTAAAGTTTGATTCAAGCAACTTGCCCGTAGGAACTCTCTCACAGCAGCAGGACAGAAATGAATTCTCCATATCAACAGTCAATTGCCTTAACTCTCTCATCTCTTCCTGCAGTCCCCTTCCTCACTTAATATTTAGTTTCCAGTAACAGAAACAAAAATATTGCAAGCAATGCAATATGAGGTGTTTCACATCCCCCCTGTTTTGTGTTTTTCTTTGTTTGTTTGGGGCTTTTTAATGCTTTCTTACATCGGCATCCAATAATGTTTTCTTAAAGAAGACATACTTGTAAGATAGTTGGAACCACAGCTGGAAGAGATGCAGCCCTGGTCCAGATGCTGCAAGATTGAGCAGCCTCTCACTGCTCCTGCACTGCATGTCCAGCTGCCTACACTCATCGCTCTTGTGTTCTCTTTGGGAAAACCAAGGCAAAAACACAGCCATATGCATCTGCATGAGCCCAGTGCTCTCCAGACATGACAGGCCAATCAGCTGTGCACCTTACATACACGAATTGAAGGTCTGGTGTGTTCAGAGTAGATCGGATTCAAACTACATGTATATTGTGACAATCATCCAGGACCTTGCTCTGTCAGGAGCTACAGCCTTAACTCCAGGGTGACCACCTGGAACGACACTGTCTGAATTTCCAGCCATTCACTCTTTCTACTCAAATCTATTGTATCAGTCAGTTCTTTCGATTCCCAAGTTATATAGCCTGAAGTCTATACAGGGAACACTGGAAGAAAAGAATCATGAATAGAAGAAACCAAGCAAAATACAATGACATCAAGGGACAATTCAATGCTTTTAGTTACAATTGCATTCAGATTTTAAAGGACAATCTTGTTAGCATTTATTATGTTGCTGTTAAAGAAAACTTATCTCTTTGGAAAGTGATCATGGAGAAAATAACATTTTGTAGGAAAGATGAGAAACATATATGACAAGTTAGCATTTCAGAAACTCCCATCTAAACTTCCATCTAACTTCCATCCAAATCTTAATTTAGACTTAGATTAAAAGGATCTCATTTTCAAATATGTAGACCAAACAGAAACATCAAATGTATTCAAAGAGAAAGTTCGTCAGTTCTAATTCATAGACAACTACTAACAACATAGCTAAATATGAAAATAGGTTCCTATCTTTTATACCAGGTTTTGAAAAAAGGCTAACTTACCAGAGTGCCATTAATGCTTCTTCTCTAGCATGCGAAATTATCTGTGGTTAGACAGATGTAGGTGATAAAAGAAAAATCATGAACATATGGGATTAAAGCTTCATAGTAAAATTCAGGAGTAATACAAACATTAGTCTTTTTTTGCACTCACTTTATCTCCCATTTGAGATAATCCATTCACACTGTGCAGATGACTAAAGGTTTCTAAGCTACTGCAAACTATCCAGTGATGACAAAAGAGCAGGACAGTACTATGTAAATTTACACCTTCAAGGATGTCCTTCTTAGAGATGTGAAGAGAACAGGCATTCAACTCTGCAATGCATTTAGAGGTTTTATGTCCTGCCTTCAGCACATATGTAGCTGAATTAAAAATAATTCAAAGTGGTTACAAAATAAAAAAAAAGGATTATTTTTCCCTATTGGTTTTGTGGTTTTGTGATGATCTAAATGTTCTGCTACTTTCCTCCTTGTAACAGTGAAACAGAGAGCACAAGGCAGGAAAGGATCTCAGGTGTTCCCTTTATCCAAGGATCAGCAGTCTTCCTGAGCTGTTGTGTCAGATTGTATTTTCCTTTCCCCAGAAAATGAACAAGTTAATCGTGCCATTAGCCAGCAATTTCTGTGACTCAATGAGGGAAAATTTGCCATGGGGCGATCAGCAGAACCTTGTTTCCGTTACAGATAACTGTCCCCATCACACTAAAAGTTCAAAATGTAGTGGGATGCAGAAACTACTGCCTCTCAAGGGCACCTCATCAAAAATCTCATTCTGCATGGCAGCTCAAATGTGAGAACCTGTCATCTTGCTACAAGTATTGTAGGCCCTGGATTTTTTCTTCCAGCCTCTTCTCCTTTTCCAGATTCTGTGTACCCAAACAATTCACAGCAGATGTTTCCCAGATCATAGAATTATAGAATCATTAAGGT
>NW_009191871.1:0-33617 GCF_000690835.1 Fulmarus glacialis
AATATATAAAAGTATTGTATAAATATAAAAGCGCCAATAAAATACGGCCAAATTATTATATGAATATTCATTCTAATTTTATTCATCACAGAAATGTAGAAATCTTAAAAATAAAATCTAAATATGAACGTAGCATGTTTACATGACTTTCTCATGGTACCAGTTCATATATGGCTTATTACACTGCTAATCCTTATGTGTGCTTACTCTCCCTACTTAATATAACATTAACTGTTCTTCTTCAGATGCAATTATCTTTCATAAGCAGGTCATTTATCTTTGTTATTATTAATTTTATCAGAAAGACAAATTATACATGCTAATATGATTCTTTTGATCTTAAATTATTTGTAATTTTGCATAACAGTAAAGTCCTCAAGGCAACTGATAAGAGTTCAGTACGAAGTATTGATAATAATTTTCCCTGGAGCTTGAGTGGGTGTAATAACATCAGGAAATGTTTTATAAACTTTCCCTTGATGCCGACTATTCATATCTTGATCCTAAGTGGATAGGCTACTCATCCTCTTTCTAATAATGATATAAGAATTACTATTACTATTATTATTATTATTATTATGGATCTGGAAGAAGAACCAGATGGAGATGAGAATGAAAATCTGTATTTAAACAGTAATACAGTACACAAAGTGGCCTCACATGCCCAGAGCTGCTACAACCTGACAATATCTAAAACCTTGTGACACAGATCTTTAATGATTTAATGTTTCTGTCTCATCTAGAAAGTACTCTGGAGGAGTTTTTCTTCTTTCTTTAGTGGATTAAGAAGAGATCTTAAAGCTTTAGCATCTGACCTCATTTTTCAGAGCACACTGCTAGTATTCAACTTGTTCTTTGAATGCACGCTCCATGATAACTTAGAGCAGAAGCCTTGGTCATTAAAGACCATGCTAAAACACTTACTGATGTAATCGGGCTGAAGGCAGACTCATTAAGCTGCTGTCATCTTCTACTTACTGCCAGGTCTCAACAGTTGTGACATTAAGGCTTCACATTATGGCCCGTTGCAATGAATTTGGTGAGACCCATGGAAGCTCACTTATCCTTGATGTCATTGCCTTTATTTTGACCGCAGAGACAGATTTAAGCGTGCACTACTTGTTTTCCCACACATGTCCACATGTTTTTGTGTGCCTGGGGGTGTCTGTAGGCTGTAGCTTGCAACACCCAGCCACTGGCACAAGCAGACGTAGGGAGCAGAGCCGGCACAGAGCAGAGCCGGGGCAGATGGATGCCCGACAGCCAGGGCTTACGGGAGACAGACTGCCAGCTTGCTCCTGCAGTCCGACCGCGCCGCTGAGTCCAGAAAGCCTGCCCTGAGCTGGATCTCTTCTGGAAATTTAAATTTTCGTCTCTCGTATCCCGTAAAGCTGCCAGGGACTTATCTGCCTCTGGCTCTGCACAGCTCAGCCCTGAAAATGTGACAATTAAAAACATTTTTCAACTTCAAGCTTTAGTGTGCCAACTTTTGGCAATGCCTGAACTGAATTAGAGGGCTATATGCCCCTTGGTAAGTCCCACAAAAGGGTGTGCAGCTAAGGCTGGGGGAAATTTTTAGTAGAAGAGACCATTCATGAGGAATTTTTACGGAGTAAAAATTCAGTATTTTTATGAGATGGTATATTTATGGAGCACTATAACGACAGTTCTGCAGTCAGGGGTCATCTTAGAATTATTCACTTAATTCCCAGTGCTCCTCTCACTGCTCAAATAAAAGTCTTCAGACTTTAATCCTTGGATTAGTTATTTATAATTTCTAAAAGCACAAGAAAAAAAAAATTACACTTTTTTCCTGAAACACGATCAATTATTTTATCACTTAGGAATTGTTTCTATCAGCTACTGAAGTTTTCCTTCTGTAAATGTAGCCATAAATGCAGGGAAGAATCATCTCATTTTTTCATAATTGTATCTTGGCTTTAACTGATGGTGACTTGGGACAAGAGAAAGATCATATGCCAATGAGATATCCTGTGCAAAAATTTCCTTATTTGCAGCAGAGTAAGGTATTTTTCCCTTACCGTTCCAATGACTAAACATTTGTAGAAACATAACTTCGTGAATCTTCATGCTATAAAATTTCTCTAACACGAAGCCACATATAAAGTTTCTTCGATTCCTACGCAGTTTGTTTTTAGTCTTTTATTCCTCCAGAAGTGTTAGGAGTGAATGAAAAACTAGGTGTGGATTCTAGGATCTGACCCAGACACTTTTTGCCTAGATGACCCTAGGATTACGCTAAAGTAATAAATCCACAGAAGTGAAGATCAACAGAAAAATTTGCAAGTTGGTTATAATTGCCACCAGACAGTCAATGGGGAATTTATTTGGGCCCCAATCTGTCACCAGCACATAGTTTGTAAGCAAAGTCTGTTTGCAATTGAGAGCAGAGCCCCTCATTCATTGCCTTGATCAGCCCTCTTGCAGAACCTGTGGGGCTGTCAGAATGCTTCTACTTGAGTTGCTTGAAGTTATTTGCGCATCTCTGCAATATCTACAAAGCACTTGCTGGCAGCAGGAAGAGCAGACCTCTCCAAAAGAGAAAACTGCTGACTGTGATGAACTGAAGAGTTGCGCATGATCCTTTTCTGAGCCTTCAGCATGTTTAATTTTGGTTTCCTTTTAGTAAGAACTTCATTTAAACTGAACCTGTTTATCCATCTCTATTTGCCTGCCTTTTCCTCTCTCCCTTTGTGCCGTTCCTCATGTATCAGCTTCATTCCTTTTGCGTCAGCTTTGAAATGCCTACTTCCACAGGCCCAGGTGTGTGGCTTGGTACTTGCCACGTCGAAATTCAGGTTTTCAAAAAGGCCTTAACACAGATTCTAGGTCTGTAGAAGGCAAACGTCAAGCACAAGTGTTTGTTCAGAAATACTGCCATTCAAAAGTCAATAGAAACATATAAGTGCTATGCATACAAAATTCCAGGTGCAAATTTTTAGGTCCAAGCAGAGGTCATTTTAGGTTTATCATTATGTGAAGTTTTGCTGTGAAAGGACGTTTCATTCAATAGTTTAATTAAATGGCATTTTTCTGCAGAAAAGATCCTAAGCTTATTCTGGCTTCCAGGTGAACTATGGGTCACCAATGTCATGTTGTAGTGAGCAAGACAAATGCCACAAAGTGGCATTATATCTGGGGATATAATCTATGTAGCATGTGAAAGAATCCTACTCTGTTCAACACATGCTGGGCTTTTAGCGAAAAACAGTACTCATTGCTGAGTGTCCAAATTTTAAGAAAGGCATGGGCTAGTTGTACGAAGTGTAGGCAAAAAAGCCTTGTGGGAAGCTGATCAGAGGCTTAGAAAGTATATTTTTGTCAGGAGTGATTAAACGAAAATTAAAATAGAGGAAGGGGTGTGAGAGCAATCTTTAAAGGGCTGTAGTAGTTAGGAAGAGAGTAAGTTGTTTTTCGTGTCCACTAAGGACAGGACAAAAAATGAGGGACTTAAATTGCAACAGAGAAGTCTTGGCTTAAACATTAAGCCTTTCTACTAGCAAGGATAGCAAAGCATTGGAGTACATAGCCTGGGAAGGTGGAGGAATCTCCACCATGAGAAGTACTCAGCAGACAAACATGTGCTACGAATGGCATTAGCATAGTTCATCTTGGCCTTCTAGATCTGTGAGTCTGTAATCACCTTTCGGATTGCATGAGATGGTAGCAATACAGAGTTAAACCAAGTGGCAGCCTAAAGCAATTAATTATATTTCTCTGAATCGTACAATAGTGATGACTTTCACAGAAAACATATCAGATTATACAATTCTTGCTTTCATACCAAACCCATAATAGAGGGACAGGAATACTAGTCACATTCCTTTGTTTTGATTTGTTATGTCTTCCTCATTCTCCACTGCCTATTCCTGTCTGCATATATGTATATAATTAGCAGCATGAAGAGAGGTACTTTTGTCTTCTTCCAGTTGCCTAAAAAAAGATATAATGCACAGGAAATAACCAGGTATTTTGGCTGCTGTAATATCTACAGAGTATGACTTCTGCAGAGCAACAAACTATGACTGATGCGGGAGAAACCCAGTGACAAAGTGCTCTTCACGAGAATGCAGCCATTGCTGGAGGAAAGCAGTTTTCTTAGTCACTGAATATTTCAGTGCTAGATAAATCAAGATAAATTTGCCCTTTTCTATGAAAAGTTGGTGCTTTTTGGTCTGAAAATTAGTATCATTAGTATCTGAGTAGAGTACATTACAATGCTTAGCATGTTTTTTGCTGTAGTTAGAGAGTTGAACTAATTCCCAGTGAACAGAGAAGGTTTTGAGAAGGAGTGTAGCTGCATACATTTCCACATGGTATTTACACACTATGCTTGGAGAGCTGAAAAAACCCCAACAAACTCCAACAAAAAATAGTTCTGTTATATAATATTAATGGCAAGCAAATTTACTTGTTTGTACAGGGGCAGTTGTACCTGCTTCTTGGTAGATATCATGCATGGACCTAACTGCCACATCCTCCACATTCTTACTTTGTCCTGTTGCTTGGTCTGCTTCCTCTCTCTCCAAAATGTAACACTTGTGGCCTTTCTCTTCTAGCTCAAAACCTCTATTTCCTTTTTTTCTACCTGCTTTGGATGTGTCAGTTCGACACCAAACTTTACACATTTTTCAGCAGAGTCATTACATGCATGACCAAACAAACATAATATAGTGGTATGAGAGGAGACTCCAGTTGTATTACGCATTTGCCCATGCATACCATCACACTTTTTTAGGTGATAAATGCTCACATCTCCTAGTCAAATCTGTATGCCAACAAATGAAGAAATGAAAAACATGCTGCAGTGATGCTGACTGCACAAAAAATTCAGAGAAAGAGTCATCCACCTTTAGAACTGTTTTCCCTTGTTGTTGCTTATTACTTGCCTGAAGGTAGCCAGTAGGGCAGGCAACAAATGCATCCTCTTTTTTTTTTTCTTTCTCTAATACTCCGATCACCTCCTTTAAACCTTATGGGTAAGGACTGCTGAGGTCCTTATACAAAGGACACAAAGGGAGTTTCTCTTCCAGCACTTTAGGTCAGAAGTGTGCTTTTGAGGCAAATCTCCAATCATCCCCATTTATTGCACACTGCTCTGCATCACAGAGATTTGGTCTTGCTTTTCAGCATTACTTGCTAACAAAGACACATTGTCAAAACTGTACATAGGTTTAACGGTGCATGTGTTCATGGGTTCTCTAAGTCAGCTTGAATTTTACTATTAAGATGAAAATAACTGTCATCTTTAAAATTTGTATGTTATACTTGAATCACAAGTGGTTATGTGTATTTTTATTTTGATGGACACTAACTTATGTGTAATTCTTTTCTGTGGCAAAACCATATTTAAGCCAAAGTGACAACTATGTCTCCTCTCAACTAGCCAAGGCTCTTCATGTAGGAAGGATAGAGGATGACTCTTCATTGCATCTTCTTTTCTGAATCCTAAACGTAATTGTAGACAGATAAAGTGTAATGTCTCCATGTTCTAGTGGCTTAAAATTACTGCTTCTTAAAATGCTGACCTTCAGCAGGTATCAGGAGAACATGTCGTGCTCACTTCTTATTGCAAGTATCCATGCATTGACGCATCCACACTGAGCATTTTTCAAGTTGTTGCTGCTGCATATCTCAAGGTACTGCTTCCTACTGGGGACTCACTCTCTAGCTAACAACACTGGTTAACTAGTTGACTAGAGGGGTGATACTAAAAACCCAAGCGAGATAATTAGTTGGAGGGAAGTTTTGCTGTTTCAGCCTGAGAAGACGTAGGAGGCCCACCGCTGGTCCGTTAGTCCATTCTGAGCAAACTGGGCTCTCAAGATTTTGTTGGCAGCCTCGCAACTCGTGTACATTTATAACTACTGCAGTCATGAAATTAAAGTGTCTCAGATTGCGTTACAAGGAAGTAAATTTTCCAGTCCTCAGGGTTGCAGGGAAAGATGGTAGAAGCCATGTAAAAAGTGCATCTAGAGATTCAAATCAAGGAGCACAAATATATGTATTTTTAATTAAGGTAAAAATCCCATAAATGTTTAAGAAATCTCATGATTTTGGGATTTTTCTTCAGCACTTGGGAATACCAAACTTCCCTCAGTCACATTAAATAACAATTTTCACAAATACGCCATGCTGTGCCTCTTAAATGGTGAAAAACAGTCTTTGTTATGACATTGGGTTGGTATTTTTGCATTTTTTAATATAGGCAATAACTGTGGACATAGATTTAAGAGGTGCATTTATACAGACATATAAAATTATATATGCAATCAATAGATGATATATGCGTATAATTCAATGAAGAAAGCCAAGATGGCATTTTGCTGTCTTCCTCCTGCTGATAAGAAGGGCAGAGTTGTCTGTCTTACACTGTAAGTCTTAAATGAATTAGTAGAATAACAATGTTTTGGTTGTTTCAAGTCCATTCATCTGCATAAAACTTACAGTAAAGTTGCCATTAAGCTGCATAGAAGTTATTTTCATTAACATATAACCAAAAATGCAGATTGTTGTTTTAATGGAAATTGAAGATAAAAATAGCATGCACTCCTGTGATACCTGTTCTTCCTTTCATACTTACATTCTATATTTTTCTTTAAATGACTGCATGTCTGAGTACCCTTTCATAAAGCTTTCAAAGGATCATCTGTTTTTCACATTCTATTTTGGCTCACTGATTTCATCAAAGGTTTAATGAGCATAAAGAAGTGATAGGCAGCTGAATATATGCTATCTTTCTGACATAGCAGGGTGGGGATTATGCCACACAGATGATTTGATGACAGACTGCACAAGAGCGGTGGGTTGCCTGTCATGTCCATTTTTTAAGAGAAAAGTGAGCACTTACAGCAAGCTGTCTGGCTGAGTGTAGACAAATCTTTTGTAATATGATTTGACTGGCAGAAGGAGAGAAAAAGGAAAGTTACTGCATTAAAGAACTTGACTTAATTGCAAAATACCAAGTTGGATTATGTAGGAGGTAGCTGAGGAAGCAGGTACGATGGAAACAATTTCAATGAACATTTCCCCCAAAGCAATGTGTTTCTATTTTGTTCAAAACAAATTCGTTTGGCATGGTGTTTGGTGTATTCTACATCTTTGCAATTAAAATAGTGCAGATCAGAGAATGGATATAAAAGGTTTGCTCTCTGCAGATTTTTTGGTAGTAATTCTGTGTTTATTGAAGCTGAAGTTGTATTTTGTAAGCTCAAAACATCTTTCAGAAACTTTAGGGTTTATGAAAATCCTAAGGATTTGTAGTTTATGAACACCATCTTAGGACATAGATGTGCTTAACCTTCAGAAATGGATGAATCTGAAAAATAACATCATAACTATTCTGCTGGCTGAAAAAGTGAGTGGCTAACTCAAGATCAAAAAGCAGACCAGTAACAGAGCCAGGAACCAAATGGCAGGTGACTTCAGTCTTAAACATTAAATCTATTGAACAACATACCGCATATAAAGGATTGAGACAAGAGACATTAGTTCACGAAAGGACTTAAGTTTCTAATAGACGGCATTAATGATAGGCATTTAAGTACAAAATTAAATCCTCAGTACCCTAAATCAGTTGCCACCTAAAATTTTGACCCTGGAGAGCTGTATAACATGTGCTCATAGTGCTGAGCTGATTATATGCCTAATTATTATGAGCCTACCAGGGGAGGTGCCTCGCTTGACCTTCTGTTCACAAACAGAGAAGGACTGATGGGAGATGTGGTGGTCGGAGGCCGGCTTGGGCTTAGCGACCATGAAATGACAGAATTCTCAATACTTGGTGAAGTAAGGAAGGGGGGTCAGCAAAACCGCTACCATGGACTTCCGGAGGGTGGACTTTGGGCTGCTCAGGACACTGGTTGAGAGAGTCCCTTGGGAGACAGTCCTGAAGGGCAAAGGGGTCCAGGAAGGCTGGACGTTCTTCAAGAAGGAAGTCTTCTTCCTGTACTGCAAGAGTGGTCAGGCCTTGGAACAGGCTGCCCAGGGAAGTGGTGGAGTCACCATCCCTGGAAGTATTTAAAAGACGTGTAGATGAGGCGCTTAGGGACATGGTTTAGTGGGCATGGTGGTATTGGGTTGAAGATTGGACTCAACGATCTTAGAGGTCCTTTCCAACCTTAATGATTCTATGATTCTATGATTCTAATTACCGGGGTCCAGATCTCTCTGCATCTCAGGACAGTGCCTAACCATTGAACTACTGGGTATTCTTAGTTGTGATTCCGTTTCTTTTGCCAAAGCGGTGCCACTTTGTTTAAGTTTATAAACCTTTATTTGGCAGGAGAGCACCAAAATGACTCTTTGATCTGATGGTTAACATATTGACCATGAAGGCCTGGGTCCAAATTCTTATTTGGGGAATATTTAAATATTTTATGAAAAGCATAAAGTATTTATGCAGCTTCAATAGTGTTTTCTTAGTAGATGTAGAAAAGATTCACCGAGTTAGTTTATTAACATGCCAGTTCTCCTCAGCAGTGTTGAGTGAAATTAAATCAAGAGGAACTGAAGGTGCAATGGGAATTCCAACTGATTGCTACATCAGTTTGAATAATCCTTTTGGTGTGGATGTAACTGACCTCCCCAGTGCTTTTCTGTAAGCCAATTAGAAACTAACAACTAAGTTTGGAAGACATAAAATATTAGAAGTCTCCCTTACATCCCCTACTTACACAGGAACTGCAATAATCAGCCTTTAAAAGAAAAGATGCTGAACAGAAATATATAGGGAGAATGATTTCTACAGAGTTATTAATTTAGTTCTATTGAGAAGAAACTACGGCTGAAATAATTAGCCTCTATTGCTTGTAGAAAGTATAAACTTAATCCCAGCTGTTCTAGGTTTTCTACAAACTTTTTTACTTAACATTTAAGGCATGTGAAAAAAGCAAAAATACATCATTGCAAATGGTAGCTGTTTTTTTCAACCCTGTGACTTAATACGCGTCTTCTCACAAATCACATGCAGAACTCTTGCTCAACTAAATATAAGAATCACAGTCTTAACACTGACACTCAGTTAGGAAAAAAAATAGTGCTGTTATCCCATGTTTATCGAACCCTTCACCTCTTTCCAAAGAGTTCCCATGCTAAAAGCAGCTATCTTCTTGAAAGAAAGCAAGGGCGTCTTTTGGTTATAATGAACAAGGTATTAGTCTTGTTCCAACTCTTAGCTTTCTCCCCCACCCCACCCAATAATATTGCCGTTATATGTATCTTCTATGGCAAGTTTAAGCTCTGAGGCACGGCCTGCTCTACTGTGCGTTATAAAGTTATGAGCATGGTGGTTCATGCTCTATGTTAGTTTTTGGGCATTATCATTACACAGATCTACACTACTACTAATACTGATGCTACCTCCAAGAGTAGGTCATTGGCTTGTCCTACTGAAGTTTCCTGTTTTCCTCTAACTGACCTCTCCCTCCCATGGAATAATTGTCATCTGGGGAAAGGTGTGGACAGAGAGAAAAATGTTGGTTACCCTTCTGTCTCCTATAAGAATTTTGTACAACTTTAAGCGGAAGACTAACTTAAGATCTCTCAAGCACCTGTGATATTCTGGAGTGCTCTCCATTAGGACACAAAGACTCTCACTCTAAACTGACACCCATCCATCTGAGTGTAATGACTGCATGTATCAGCCCAAAGCCTGGAGGACATTTCTGTCTTCATGATGCATTGCATAAGAGATAACTGAGAGAGAAGGTGAACGAAGGATGCTAGGGAACTGTGGAGTCTGAGTGGAGGAGATACTTATGATGTGCAATTTAAGTAAACTGAATGTTTGTTGTGGTTGAAAAAAAATGTGTGTGTTATTCTTTTCCCATTCCGCGAAAGCTATAGAAGATGAATTCAAAAGGGATTTATGTCTCTCACAAAAAGGAAATCACTAAGTGATAGGATTTTCAGATACAATTGTATAAATCCAAATAAACATAGCACACATGCCTGCTGTGAATTTTCTCTCGTGCTGATAATTTTTGGAAGTTAATCCTACCCCAGCACTCCCTGTGTTTAACAATGATTAAACAGGAATAGAAGTTGAGGGTGGTGGGGTCTTATTTTATTGCACTTACCAGTGTATGCTCACTTTTGAACAAATGCCAGACTTCCTTTCTTGCTGAAAGATTAAATTCTTGCCTATTAAAAGGATCAGTAAACCACTGAAGTACACTTCAGTAGTAATCAGAACAAAGAAAACTTATATTTTGTACAAATAGAAACTGTTATTCCAGCAGAATGAGGTACAAATATCCAGCTGCAGTGCTTCCTTTAGGGAAGCAGTGTTCCACCGCGCCGTCCCTGGGGAGATGCCATGGGACATAGAAAGCATGAAATATGTAACCCTAGGAAACTGCAGTCTTCAGAGCCATCCATAATCAAATAACTCTGCTCCTCTACATTCCCCTACAGGTGCAGGAGATTTAAAACCAGGCTGTGTAACAGACGGGCTCTTCAGTGATATAAAATGAAATTAAATCAATTAGTAAGTTTTTGGTATTGCTATGACTCATTCTGGCAAAATCAGCCAAAATTTAGCCAAACTAATCTGTCAGGAGGCACAAAATAGGCAATCTAGGAATCCAGGAAGTGCCTTTATTTTAATTGTGCACACGAAGCACCACTCTAATGTGTTTCTGTAGCGTAAAGTCAATTAAGTGTAATATTCCGTTAAATTCACTAGTAAAACATTAATCTTGCACTGTGGGTTAGTTAGACCATACAGTGGATGTTCTCCGTTGCCAGGCTTTCATCCTGCTGAGATCCAGAGGTTGAGTCTTCCAGCGCGTTCGGGTTGGTTGAAGGGTCTTTCACCTGCCCTTGGCTTGACTCAAGACCCAGGAGCTCCGTACCTGCTTCTGGGGCCATGTTCTTAGAGCTGTGCTTCCAGTCAGGAAAAAGCTGGATTTTTGGCTACGCTTTGTACTAGGACTTGATTTATAAATAGTTTATAAAAGATAGCTAAATTATTAATAGGTGCTAGAAGTGTGCTACTGTAGTCTGTATGGTGATTGTTAAAAGCGCGCAGCCAAAAAGTGAGCTGGACCAGATGATCTCTGGAGGTCCCTTCCAATTCCAGCCATTCTGCCATTCTGCGTTGAAGAGGATTTCCCGGAGTAGCCAACTGTACCTCTCAAAAAGAGCACAGCAGCTCGCATCAGCACATATGCCTTGATTGCTGATTCACCGTGCTTACCAGAAGAGCATACTGCAGGGGAGACATCCCACGGGGAGCAAAGGGGGCAACCCACACTCCTGCGAAGACGAAATGAGCTGCGCTTACTGAATGTTGTATCTTTCTTGCTTGCAAGCAGCTTCAGTGATTTTTCCTTACGTGGTCAAGACATTTGCAGACATTATTTCTACCCGTGAAAAACATCCCTGACTGAACACGAAAATTATAAGTTGCAGTGACTGCAGGTCTTTCAGACTCTTCTTTGTATTTTTCACCCTGTGTATATTGACATTTTCCATGACCATTATTCTTTTAGTAACATTAGTTTCTATGTAACCTTTCCTCAGCCTGTGTTTTTGAAACAGGTCAGCCAGCCAGGGCTGCAGGTACTGCTGTTAGTCCCAACCCCTCTCACGCTGTTCAGCCTCCGCATATTGAGTCCCATTACGTCACAGAAACGTTTTGTGTTTCCAGTCCACAGTCGCTGAATGGAGCCTGTAAGTAAAGATCAGTTTCCTAAGAGTATCTGCTTTCATCCAGTTTTCATGGTAGCACATGCCATTAGCTCTCCTTCATAAAGGTGAATTCTCAGCAATCTTGTTGTCAGTATAACGCTAAAGGAGGTGTATGGGGAACATACAGAGAGGTAGAAATCGAAATCAGATTAAAAATTATGTTTAAGAGATCAGACAGAAACTCACTTCACTGCTTCCAGGACACAAGAACGTATATCATGTTCAAAATAGGTAAATGATTTTGATATTCTTAGAATTAATCTGAATTATTTGCACTGCACCATAAACTATTGCTTAATGCTGTGCAAAGGAAATATCATTAGGCTGATTACAATAGAATCAAAATAAGAATTTGCCTCTTCTGTCAGGGCTTTTGAAAACGATTTACTTAATAGAATAATTAGAATCTTAAATTTATTGTAGGAATGTAAGAACTGCGGTAAGTAACGTAATTAACGACACATTGACATACCTACCATATTTCATACGCATAGTTCCTTTGCCCTGATGATTTCCCTCCTGATTTTTTAAATTAATCGTGAACTTGCATTTAGCAAAACAGATCTTTTTGAAACTACACTATTATAATTGGTTACTTGGCATTCAAAAAATCTATGCTTGAATTGTTTTTTGCAAGATTCATTTCAGCAAAAGACTAAACAATCATTTCACTGAAGTTCATTGCAGAGTTCCTGAAAAGACACCTTATTTTCCACATAGCAATTTCTTTGGGATCAATATATGATGGTTAAATTGCAAATGATAGATGGCAACTACATGATACAAAGTGTTTTAGATGACACTGGTGCTTTGCTTTTCAATTCTTACAGATATACTTTGAGGGATGAACATCAACAGCGCTCTTTTTATTTTGGCCTTATGTTTGAGCAAAGATTATAAGCTCCTATTGCATTTTCACATTAATCTAAGAGTGTCTGATTCAGTTCTTTTTAAGTTTAATGCCTTTTGATAGAGATAATTGCCTTGCTTTTAGTAAGCTGGGTTTAATTTAGCAAGCTGGCTGAAGAAAGAATGCCAGTCTTTTAGAGGAAATCCATTTTGTTCATTTATAAAATTTGACTGTGCTTGAATATGTAAAGTACTTGAATGTGTAAATGTGGGTTTGTGTGCACAATTATAATCTATGTAATATTCATACTTGTTTTCCGATCTTCCCTTTCTACAAAGTACCATTGAAAACTACGCCCAGACTTTCAGAGGAACTGAATACCGTGGAGCCTATTGACTTCTAGTGGACTCGTGGTGCCTCTGAAATTCAGACACTAGAAGGGTATTTATAAGCTATTTGTGGCAAAGGGCCACAATATCTTAGAAGGTGCCTTCAGATGTGCACTTATAGCATGTCTTGGATCAGGGGAGGTATAAAGGCCACCTTCCCCTTTTACTCGTTAATCATATTCAATCAAGTGTCCTGCCAGCCCTCTGTACAGGCAACACAATTCCTCAGTCTCATCTCTACCTGACGTATAAGGGATTATAACAGTTATGATCTGGTCCTGCCCATCAGCACTGTAATAGACTTTCTGCAAGCAGGAAGATACATGAGCTTATACAACACAATTTAACACGTTAGGCTGATCTCAGCCGCTTTTGGTTTTTTATCCTGTATCTGTCTGGATTTTAGCTAAGGCAATGTTACAGAATTACTTCATTCGGCTTCTTGGCTTAGAAGTCAGCCTGAAATCAATGAATTGAGAGGAACAGCAACTTAATATGAACAACTATGAGCATGTGTGTGTTGTTGCCCTCTTCCTCTCCGACGAGCAGCTCTCTGTCATCAGGAGGCCCTGAGCCCGGGGAGGAGCTTCAGGGTGCACAGTTCACAGCTTAGCAGTGGGCCACAAATTCGATTTTCGAACCTGACACTGCTGGTGGGTGTTCAAGGGCTCTGCGGGAAAGTAAAAGTGAAGTATTTGCAGACTGGTTAATAGGTCGATGCAATGCTTATAGAATACTTACTTTAAGACATTTGCAAGGTAGAAAGCTTGCTTCTGTTCAGCTTAAAATGTTAGATGGTAACTCCAGATTCTATTACTCTTACACATCTGCATCCTCACGTAGGTTCATGCTTTATATACGTATGTGAAAATGTATGTAGCTATGCATGTACCAGTCTGGCAGGGGGAACCTATATGTGAATTAATCCATAACTTGATAGTAACTTACTTCTAATTAAGAAGGCTATTGAAACTTTATTTTGTTTTTCGAAGTCTAACTTTGATCGCAGTCTTTAGCATAATTTGGATTTTAATATTCATACTATAAATTTTCCTACAAAATAAAGCAGATATAATCATTGTCTATGAAATTCCTAGCATTGGAAAAGCTCAGCACGAAACATAGTTCAGATGAGATGAATGTATGTCTGCAAAAAAAACTTGCAAATGAAATTAATGCACTATTGTTGCTCACTAAGTGCAGGCAGTCATATAGCTAACGTGTGCCCAGTGACAACAGATCTGCAGAGTTTCTTACAGACATAAGATTAATGATTTTGGTATTAGACAGGACAAAATGCCCGAGGAATTCTGATTAACCAATCTAAAAGTACACTGCCATATGCTGGGCCAAGATAAAGCTGAGGAATAGATTTAGGATGTATCTTTACACTGTGGCTTTCTTATAAGTCTAAGATAAATCTTTACCTGATTGAGGCAAAAAGAACACACACTTGTCTGCCACATCAGGATGACAAATATCCATATCATTAACGGAACAGAAGTTATAATCTCTGTAAACTGTGAGATCTTCAAAGCAAAAGTAACAAACTCGGGTCTAGGTCCCTGCAAGTGTTGAATGTTCCTTCAAATAAGCAAAAATGGCAGTTTCATGTGGAGGAGTTGTGGTTACCCAGTGCCTGCCAAAGAGATGTTAAATTAATCTTGGTCCTGGATCCTAGAAGCACGGTTCCTCTCTCCCTCCATCAGAAGTGTTGTCAGAGGGGTGCTCACAGCTTCCCCGCCTTTGGTTCTCACAGAAGGGTGAAGGGACTCCTGCCGGAAAGGGGGGAGCTAGGGAAGCACAGATTTTCTGCTCTGGAGATGTCTTCTGTCTAGTGTCAACAGGAGCTGGAACTATAGGCTAGGGTCGCTAAATTCTTTGGTTGGCAACAGGTATGATGTGAACAAAATAATGGGGGGACAGTACGGAAACTGTCCTTGCCATAATGTGTGTCAAATTATTATTATTACTGTCATTACACACACCTGAGTAAAAGAAGAAGCTCTTTTTATCTGTAGAATAGCAAATAGCTTTTCCTCTGACATTTTGTGTTTAGCTTGATTACAGATATTGCAAACATCCTTCCATATCTTCGTCGCATTCAACCTGCAAAGGCACCAGCCCCGTGTTTGTTATTTTTCTCTTTCATCCTCCCCTAGCTGTCCTTCCCCCATTTTATCCTCAAACAGAGACTAATAAGAACTGATTCTACAGCAGTTTTCTACTGCACAGTAGTTTTCAATGTTTCTTCAAGCATTTGACGGGACTGGAAAAGATCCCAGTGAGAGCCTTCTGCCCTGTCACCCTCAGCAATACTGTGCGTAAAGGAAAATGGTACACCATGGCCCAGATTCAATACAATATCTGTAGTCTTAACTTTTATTTAGGTGTTTAATTTATATCAGGAAAAATCTTAAAGCTTAAATGCTTTGTTGAGATCTGGTATTCAGATGCCGAGAAGTCATCCGTTTCGGTATCACTCCTGGAGACTCCCAAATGGATAGTCTCTCCATCCTCTGTGTACACATAAATTTCAATCTGGCCTCCATATTAAGAACGGATTAACAATTGATTGTCTAATTTTCTGTGCAATGGTCTGTATGCCTCCTATCCTACAGACAATATTTTTCTGCTGGTCCACAATTTTACACTGTGATTCAAATGGGCTTATAAGTAGGAAGGAAAGAAAGAAGGAAGGAAGGAAAGGAAGGAAAGGAGGGAAATCAATTTGATTCTTTTCATGTCTGTGAATCAAGATCTCCAGCTGTGGCAAACTGATGCAAAGTACGTTAGTGCCAACATCAGCAGCCGTGGAAGTGCCAGCTTCCAAGGATTCATTTAGATTTTGATGAATACATGCTGCACTGAGCTTAGTGTGTTAACCCTTCTTCATAATGAGGTTGATAAAAATTACGGGCACTCATGGCTGGTATAACGTATTTATTGACCTTATTGCTGCCAGCTTTGTTCTTTAATTTTTCTTCATTAGAAAAATTCATTAAAATTGCTAAACCAAGGAAACTAAAACTGCAGGGAAAGTTCAGATATAGTATATTAATAAAAAATGACATTCTTTTGATTAAGAGTTTGACTAATGAAAATGTCCACCAAATAAACCTGTGAAATTCTGACAAAAAAGTTAGGAGAAGAACCTAGCTATGACCCATGTTAGATCGTGATGGCGTGTCTAACTCTGCGAGGAGTTGAGTATCTTCTGTTTAACGTGGGCCAAACCCCAATTCCCTCCTCCAGCAAGATTTTGTTATATTTCATCATATGGCTATTTCAAACTTTGTGACCATGGGACATGGTTATCTCCATGGAAAAATAAGTCTGTTTTTTTTTAATCAAATGTATCAAGAATGTTAGGTTGGGTCTCCCCGGTGACCTAAGACAGTCTCTGTGTTGCTGTCATATATAAGATATACCTTTTCCTTAAAAGATCCTGCTCCGTTATTCTGCTGGTTGATATTTATTTCCCCTACTATGGTGAATAAATGCTTCAAATAAACAAGACTTAGAATTTCCCTCCTTTCCATACTTATTTTTCTCTGCATTTTTTCCAGACTGGATTGATTTTTTGAATGACAAGTATAATACCCATATTTCTGATAAGGTTTCAGTAGAGCTTTCTACAGTGTCTTTAACAGCCTCCCTTTACTGAAAATGCCTCCCCTCACATATTCTAGGATTTCATTAGTCTTTGTCATGGCTGTATCACCTTAGCAACTCAGAGTGAAGGATTTCTTTTTGTTAACTTTTTAAGAACTGTTGAATATCCCTCAAATTACTCAGAAGTAACCCTCTCAAAGCTATCTAGTCCACCTAATCCAGTACTCCTAACCTAATCTCTCCTTGTTTATACAATTTAATCTACCCTGGTCTATTTATGTGATCCTAGCTAGTTTGATCCTGTCTAATTTAACCTATGCTTTCTAGCTCATGTTATCTTTATGGCACCGATATTAAGATCTCATAACCTCTTGCCAACACAGACTAAGTTCCTCAATGAGAAGATCCAGAAATGAGACAGCTGCTGAGGTATACAAGTTTGTGTTCTCACTTTCTCTCCTTGCAATTGATGCCACTGTCAAATTTCCAGTCCACTGATATAGGTGCAAAATTAAGGCTTTATTATCTCTTCTTTCAGAAATCCCAGGCAAGGAAAACAGATCTGGCCCCAAGCAAAGGAATCTAGTTATCCTTTTTCTTCTCCCTGAAAGACTATGAAAACTAAAGTGAGGTATATCTAATATTATCTTTTAATAGGTCCTGTCTTACCTTCTTTTCAAAATTGATTTGGAAAACCTGCCAGTAACAGAAAACAGCAAGGGCCAAGAGGGAAAAAGGCAAGCATTGCTTTATAGATTAGCTGTTATACTTCTATGACTTTAGAAGCAAAAGTCTTAAGGCTTCAATACTTTTGACTAGTTGGAAAAATAATATAATTCATTCTTCTAAGTGAAGACACATTGATGAAAGACACTTGGATGTTCACAGAGGAAAGCCAGTAAGATGCAAGGGTATTATATTGATTAAACATACTCTACAGAATTTTGGATCTGAATTCTAATCTTCAACATTAGAAGAGCTGGAAAACAGCTTGCCAGACAAGAAAGGCAGGGAGGAAGATAAAGTTTTTGGCAGTATTCTTATATAAAGTGTAACAAAACTGAAAAAAGATTTTTTTGCTATACATACACTCTTACCTTTGGAAACACTGGAAAGGAAAAGCCAAATAATCACAGGCTGACCATGAGAAACTGGGGTGACACATGCTAGTGAAGTTCCAGGATGCATCAGCACGCCTACCGAGAGAAAAGGGCAGCTGGATATTGACAGACAACCTGGCAATCATCAGCACTGTTGCTCTGGTATAACGCACCTCGCTGCACCTCTTTCCCAACTTGTTCCAGCCTGCTCTAAACCTTTGTAGTCAGCACGACCCAGTTAGGATTTCCATGGTGTGCACGTAAATGAGTGTTACAGGGCAAGGGATAAATTGCTGGAGAGGAGCAACTATGGGGGGTATTTTGTTTGCATGGGATCTAGTGCATGAAGGCTAGATGTATGTGCAGGGGTTTGTACCGTGGCAGAAAGCACTAGGGAAATGCATGTAACTCTTGCCACCGCATTCAAGAGCAAGCAACTCTGAATAGAACAAAAGGCAGAATGATCAGAAGGATAGAGAAGCCAGGTCATGAGGCTAACAAGCATGGGATATGTCTGTAAGACCATGGGGAGAAGAATTACTTGAACTGAAAGGTAGTCTTGACATAAGAACAGGTATAAACTAGTCACAAATAAAAGTGGGGAAAATAGAGAAGGGAGCCTAACCATCAGAACTGAAAGTCTTCCAGGAGGAGTTTCCTGAAGGTGGAAGTAGAGGAAGACTGCCTCATTCAATTGTATATAATATCAGGGACTCAGTGATATGAGACTGTGCACCACCCAATCAACTGTTATTGATACTGCTGGGTGTAATAGGTGGATTTGTAACCCTGCCGAACTTTAAGGTGTATATCAGCACCCTAACAATAAACAGCAAGCTCAGTTGCTGTATACAGGTTTTTTTGGTACTATTCTTCCACTGCACAGATGACCAATTCAGACCAAATGGAATCCTGACTGTATTGAAGGCAACATCAAAGCTTCTTCTGCATCCAATTTTATCTCAGCATCTTTTCTTTTTATTGCAGAAAGCTCAACACAAACACCAATAAATAAAGAGTTTATATGTATGGTCTCTGTGCATGGCATCTCCTGGCTTCTGAAACAGCAACTTCCGAGCCACATTACCTGAATCAGCCCTCAAATTGGCCTACAAGAACGAGGCTAGTCTGTAACCAGCCCAGGTTCAAGGTGCTGAACCTGGTTCTGTGTACATCTAGGGTACTATGCACTAGGTAGAAATATAAAGTTGACGTTGAATGACAAGGAGTTTGTAGGGCTCATCTTTTCTGCTTTCCCTCCACCTTTGTTTGTCAACTCTACCTCTCTCCTGGAGTCCAGTCCAAGGTGTCTTTATAGTCAGCATGAGCTACTAGGGTTTGAAAGGTGAGTCCCAGGCCATTCGTTCTCTATTTGCTGTTTGCTAGTCAGAGCTGGGCGTGTTTTCCCCAGCACTGCTCGAATTCCGGAATGAACGAAGACCTCGTTCCGCAGAGATTTCCACGTCGCAGAGTTCTCAGGGATTTCACTTCAAACAAACAAGTTGTTCTGGTATATCTGAGGGATTTGCACAGAGCTTAAACTACATGCACAGCTGAATGGCATTTGTGATTAAAAGGCAACATTCAAAATGAAGCGGAAATAGATCCACCCACACCAGAAAAAAAGAGTATTATAAACCTTTGAGGGCTGCTCATAAAATCACTAAACAGCAAACACACCATTAGAGAAAAACAAACTCAAAAACGCACAAGAAGAAAACGGAATACTGTTTCTCTTTATTATTTTGCACTGAACTGTTATTTCACCTATTTACCCTTTGTGTGCTGATATTTCCTCATTCTATACTTACTAGCCCCTACCCACCTGCAGGGCCACGTTCATCCTGATGGAGATCGGCATGGCTCCACTGCCACAGCCCTGGTGAGCCTCCTCCTGTCTGTCACAGTGAGAGCTTTGTACCAGTGGCTGAGTCCCAGCCTGAGGACACCTCTGGGGAGAATAAGCAGATGTGGCATGAAGTGCGCCACATACCTTGAACTGAAGCTGCAAATTCCCCATTGCAGGCAAGATGACCCCTTTTGGCAAATCTCTTCCCATCCCATTCCCCGTGAAAGTGGCAGAATGAAGAACAAACACTAAATTACCTGGACCATCCCAGAGACTACTTTAATCCTTACCAGGGTCCGGGCCAGTCTAAATCTGATCAAGAAGCTGCGTAAAGCTTTTCCGTATCCTTGTTCACATCTACAGAAGGCTACTCCTTTAACAGGAAGAACAAGCTTCTGGACACTCCGTCACTGCTTCAGCAGTAGTAACAGGGTGTTTGCAAAGGACAGAAAATGACTTATCGCTACTGTCATCAAAGGGCTTCCTGGAGCAGCGCACATGCCATCCCTTCCGTGTACTAGCTGCAGACAGAGTTAGTCTGCAGCCAGGATTCAACCTGGTGTCTGCCAGCTGGACCGTGCTGTCCCCTTACCGAGGGATAAGGCATCTGGTACATTCCAAAAATCATCAGGGGTGGGCCACTGGCTTGTGTGACAGAACAACACATGGCTCTGCAAATACATGTACAAGAGGATCTCCTTCCCAGCACTTTCCCACTCTATCAGTGGTGATGTCTGTACATACTGCTGGACCCATCTACATATCAGAGAACAGAAGAGTTCCTAAGAAAAGGAATAAATTTCGGTCCCTATCTGCATCAAGTTCAGATAAGTGCATAGCTTCTGATCATGGCCAGGAAGCGGGCAGCGAAATGAATAACCTCAGAGATGCTACTTATAATGCAGAGAATATTAAAGAGCAAACAATGAAAACTGCATGAAAGCTACTGGCTGAGCACTTTTCTGAGGCAGAAGGTAAATTGCGAAAGATGAAATTGGTGGCTGAGGCAAAACATGCATTTTATTGATTGCAAAATTACCGCTGTTGTCACAGTCTCCAGTTTTCCCTTCTGGCATTCATAACAACAGACAATCTAGATTAACCAGTTAGAAACAACTCTACAACATTAAGACAAAATAAATGGAAAATAAGGAATTTAGCAAAAGTCCTTGTTTAAAAGAATATGTAAAACCCAGTGCCTGCTTGTAACAGAAGTTACCTTCCTGTTGGTTAGTGGAAAAGCACCCTTTGGAAGATGCGCTGAAAGAGCAGCAAGAGGAGAACGAGGATTGGACAAGGCCAGAGAAGCTAAGGTGTCAGTGGTCTTCAAGACACTGAGAGACACAAAGAGGGTACAGGTAGATGACCAGTTGTGAGGCTTGGCTAGGAAGGAGGTGTTGGAGCATGTGCGAGCTCAGTTTGTGCAGAGGGGAAGGCAGCTGGAGAGGTCCTGGGCTCTGGAGGGACGAAATGCTGCAGCCAGTGAGACCACAAGTGGAAATAAGTAGTAGAGGCGTTTGGAGAGAAAAAGTGATCCAGGTCTTTTTAAGAGGAGCAGCTGTGGTGTGCTAGATATATAGCGACAACTGCTAAATAAAAGAAGGGGGATGGGTATGGAGGGAATATTGAAAACAACAACAGGAGCTAGAATGGGTTCCCAGGGATAGGAAGTGTGAGAAAAAGTGCGTTTTTAAATCTGTGACCAAGCTGGAGGAGTGAACTGGATGACAAAGATAGATGCCATTACCAGTTGGGCAGAGGAAGGAAATTCACTTGTCAGAAATTGGCATGGTCTTCTACTTATTAGGTATACTGCTGAAATTATCTACTCCATTGTGAAAATATGCTTTAGAGTTTCATTTTATTTTAGAATGCAGAATGAGTAATTTGTTCCTCTCCTCAAGATGGAAAGAGACTTGCTCTGAAGACCCTTTTATACTCAAACACCTAAAAGTGGAGTCAGGTTGCATTCCCATGTTTTTGCCATGACTAAGAATGTCTGAAATAAGACAGCCATATACATCCATCTGTCAAGTATTTTAATCTGCAATTTTCTCTTTTTTTACTCTTCTTTTAAGCTTGTACTTGCAAATGGATCGTGTGGTATCGTTAGGTGGCTCTTACCAAGGTCATCTTATTTTAATGAGTTTTTAATAGCTTGTCAAGTCTTGATTATTATGCTGGAAATAAGTCATAGCCATGTTCTTTGATACTTTCTGCTTAGGTTTTGTCTATGTCGAAGGTGTGCCTTTCAGTGAGACAGAAAATACATTACAGCTCAGGGAACCTGATTTGAAACACATATCACAACCCCATAGCAGTTAGAAAGATAAATGCTGCAGTTAATTTATTAGGCTGCCAATTTCTTATTAACAAAATAGCCTCTGTGAATTAAAAAAAAGCATAGTTCAGCAAACAGAGCAACTGATCTTTGCAAGCAGTCATGACAGTCTTGCTAGCGACTGTAGATTTCTCTCACAGTAGGAAATTCATCAATTAGAAAGGGAAAGGCCAAGTTATACTGAGCTTTGTTCCTTAGCTGTCACTCCTCACAATCACAGAGTAGAAACCTTTCAAAACTCCCTTCCTTTCTGCACTATAAATCCAAGCTGGTTAGTTACAATATACGATGCCATCTAGGTTGGGTATCCATTTAAAGGGAATAGTCTTTTAAAGCAGGATCCCTAGAGAAAAAGCTGAAAGTATTCTGGTCTTTTGATCTCGGCCTGCATCCTCACTCTGACTGGGGTAGACACCATCTTCTGATGTGGTTACAGAGTGCTTGAAACAGAATTATGATCTCTACCAAGGCTTGTAGAAAATAGCATGAATCATACCAGATACTATTTACAAAACTTGGGAGCATACCAAACACATATTGCACTTTCTTATGCTTTTGTTCTCAAACAAATGTTGTTTGGAAGGGACTTCTGGAGGTCATCAAGTCTGGCTTCCTACTTGAAGCAGGACTAGTCCCAGTCTAGATAAGGTCAGGTGTGGCTTATTCTCGCCATGTCTGAAAACCTCTAAGGACAGAATTTACAGCCACACTGGCAGCCTGTTCCAGCGCTGCAATGGAGATTTTCCTGACATCCAGTCTGCACCTCTCAAATGGCAACTTATGAGCACTCATTGTTCTGGCATTTGCCAATACCAGGATCCGTTTTCTAGGGAGTTTGAATCTATTTTCTTTGTAATGCTCCCCCAAGCAACTAGGGACACCACTCCACTTCCCCTTCTACCTTGGTCTCCTTGTCTCCAAATGAAAAGAACCCAGCACTCTCAACCCCTCCTCTCTGGCCAGATGTTCTAGGACCTCTCATAGCACTCTGCTGGACATGCTCCAATTTCTCAATAACCTTCTTGGACCACTAAACATGGACTTTAGGTGATCTCTCCAAGGCTGAAGTGAGTTTGAGTGCCCCATAGTTCCCTGGACAGTTCTTCTGGCCTTTTTAAAAGATGGGCATAAAAGTAATCTCTTCTGTATTGAAAATCATTGTGAAAACACCCAGCAGCTCCTAAAACACAGTAATACAT
The DNA here is from genome assembly GCF_000690835.1 of Fulmarus glacialis. NCBI lineage: Eukaryota > Metazoa > Chordata > Aves > Procellariiformes > Procellariidae > Fulmarus > Fulmarus glacialis. Next base: position 23,059 of record NW_009191871.1, read on the forward strand.
CCTTATAAACACATGTATCTGATTATATTACTTAGATCAGTGATGCTCAGCACTGTATCACAGCCATTTAGTAAAATGCGCTTTTTTTTCCCTTGGAATCCAGAGACTTAAGCACTTGACAGGAGACAGAAATATTATCAGATCTGAAGTATTATCAAATAGGTGCGAGAGAGTTGCTACGGTAGCTGTCTGCGTTTCTTTTCAAGACTTCACTTGCTCTTACCTCAGATATTCCTTTGTCTATTAGGGATGTTGAAAGTCACATCATCTGTGACGAAAATTTCCCTATATTAGGAAGTGTTTCCTTTTTTGGTTCTGGTAAAGACAACAGACATGACCTAATTCTTGACAAGGCTAATGAAAATAGTTTTGTTGCTTTTACATAGAGTTAGAGAGAGCTTTCTGTGAGTATTTGTATTGCTGACAAACAGTTGCCCCACATGAGGCAAGGTTCATCCTCAGCTCTTTGTCTGTTTTGGGGTCATATGTGTGTCATAGTGTTGGGTTTTCTGGATGGTAGGGTAGGCAGGATTGGGGGCAGGGAGAAGGTCATGTAAAAAATAAATCACAATGAAAGAAGAAAAAAATCATTTCATGTTCTTACTGAACATTAGAAGAGAGTATTTCCTTGAGAAAGAGTAGGTGAAAGAAGGTCATCTCGTTTAGGGAGCACAGGACAATGCAGTGCCTCCAGCAGGATTTTTACAGAACCAGTAGCATGCTCTGCAGTTTAGAAAAGTAGGAGGAAAAAAGCTATCCTCCTGTCTCAGTCCTTGCTGGTGCCTCTTCAGTGCTGCATGATTTGCAGCAAGTAGATCAACCAAAACTTGCAAATTAAAAATTCATGCTGAATATGTTTCATGACCTAACACTGAAAGAAAAGGACATTACTGATGAAATGTTTGAACTGAGCACTGTACCACATAAGGTGTCCCTCTTTCATACTTCAGGACATAACAGAGGTTCTGATATTTCCATTTTTTAAAAGGTTAAAAAAAACCAATGAGAGCCCCTTCCCTTCTACCACCTTCTACCACCCTTCCTCCCTTCTACCACCCAGTATATTGCAGGTTCAAGTTCTGTCACAAAACATACATAATATTTTCTTACGTATAAACACAAGCCTTGAAAGATAGTAATATAGAAAATAAATCCTGCAGTGGCTTGTGTGCTTGGATAACTCTCACGAATTCAGAGCTATCGACGGGCAGGGAAAGGAGAGGCAGGCCTACACAGGGGAGCAGGCTATGAGATATCAGGGAGAAGAATCTTCCAGGTAAATAAATTTCTGTTTGTATTAGCTCTACCTGCACAGTCGCTGTTGCTAGATCACCATCCTGTTGTTTCCACTGTGCATTTAGAAGTATGGAAACACGGCACATTTTGCCAAGAAACATAGTGACTTGCATTTCTGATTACATTATCTATGAAGATAGAGGCTGCAGTTTTCATAAACCATCAGAAAGGTCTCAGTATTCCAGATGTCTTCATATATAATCTGTTTAGTAAACTACTCGATACTTTAAAAATGCAGGAACTGACCTAGCCTGAGAACTGATGAATAGTGCATTACTGCTAAGTAACACAGAAGAAGAGAATAATGTTGTAATTTCTTTTAGGTCCTCCCCTGCCCCTAAATTTGCATGTTCTTTCTTTTGTTCTGTGCATTGAGGCATAGAGATTACAATAACTGTTTGCTAGTCTTTTCAGAAAACAATCTTCATTAGCTGCAGCAAAATATATGAAACAGAGGTTATTTAAATGTGTATTTAAATGTGTAACTGAAAAGAAAGCATTCTGAAGTGAAGATGTATTTTGGATATTTAAAAAATGATTTGAAGTCAAAATTTCTCCAAATGCATCACCATTCAAGATTAGAAATGTATACTGTGTGCTTACAGAGGCAGAGCTGTTTAAGTGTTTTGTCTTTCATCTCCCACCCTTATTCCTATCAAGGTCCTTTGGTCAAGAGCGAGAACAAAGATCTGGTGATGCATTTCTCTGTTCCACAGGTGAAATTCTGAATTTCTGAAATTCTGAATCTTCTAAAAATTAAGGTAAAGATCTGAGGGGTTTCAGGGATTGTATCTATGCTGTAGGGTGTAACCTACTCTGTGCAACCCCCTCCGCAATACTCACCCTGGTATGGGTTCAGCTATGCTCTAAGGACCCACGGCCCTCGCTCCGATGGAGCCCAGCTCTGTAACCTTGGTGCAGACTTCTAAATAAATTGTTAAGACATGAGAGAGCTGTGTGACTCTCTGCAGAGCTATAAGAAAGGTAAAATTTCAAACGGGTAGGGTTGGTAAGAAGATGATCATGAGTAGCTCAAGAATTCAAGAGAAAAACCACTAAAATAGAAATGCTAAAGGAGAGAAAACAGAATTGGTGGAAGCTGGCAACTCAGCAACGTCAAGGATTTGTTTCAGGGAGAAGTGGAGCCTGACGATCCTCCTGACCAGCAAAAAGCCCCTAGGAGTCCTGCTGGAGGTGGTAAGCATACTAATGCTTAGCCTTTAGCTCATTAAATCTCAGCTGTCTTTTGTTCACATTTGGCAATAAATAATTACTGTATGCATTTAAGCTGTATATGTCCTACCTGCAGAATCTTTTTGTGTGAGCTAAAGGTGTTTGAATAAAGTGGCCCAAGGAGAGAGGTCTATAGGGACATGAAAACTGTCAGCATTTGCTATGGTCCTGCTCCTGCAGCTCTCCAAAGCCAGACCTTGGCTGTCCTGCTCAGTCTATCTGAAAATGGAGCAGCGGGGTATGGTGGTATTTGGGTCAACGCAGAGTCATTATGCAGCCGAAATAAGCTGAACACAGAAATAAAGGTTCCCAATCCTTCAGGTTAGACATAGCCTATAGCAAAGCACAGCAGTATCAAGTACTGTCAGCCTCTCCACCCTGAAATACCTCCTACAATTGCTTGCCGGTGAAACTGTGCTTCACTCTTACAAATAGCAGGTAACTACTCCTGTGCTGTGATTAGAATGGTTATGGTCTCAGCTGCAGTAAAGTTATGAGATACTTAACTTGGGTAGGATGTTTGATAATAATCTATTATTTTAATATTATAATCTATAATGATAATGTATTCTTTCAATATTACATCTTGACAGATGCATTTCTCTCTCCTTGTGCTTTCTCTGCCATTAACTGTGAATGACCTGTTAAAACTTTTGGAACATGTTCCATTACTGCACATTCATTATTTAGCAGATATTGCCTCCTCTTCAAATAGCAATGAGACAAAATAACTGTTAAACAGAATTAGAAAAGCTTAAAGTTTTAAAGTTTGGTCCTAACTGGCTTTTAGAAAGCCTGAGAAGCTGGTCTTGCCCACTCATTTTTGGAGTTAAACAAAACAAAAGCAACCTGAACATAATCCGTGCTACAGATAAATGTTTTAATGGAAAGAGACCTGAGCCTTCCCATGGTGTCACTAAAAATCCCTTCAAAAAAGGCTGAAGAAAGATGTGAAAGCCGATTACTGGATATCTGATAATTGTGTAAACACACAAAAAAGCCTTTTTCTTCTTTCTGGTATACTTGCTTGAATTTCTGCCCATGAAATAGGTGACAACACACTTAATATTCAAGGAACAGTCGGGGTCCAGAGGAGCACTGTACAAAACATGCACAACGAACTTTGAGGAATTAGCCCTTAGCGACAGAAGACAACTTGTTAGCTGTCTTTAGCACCATCCTTGCTCCACTTCTTTATAAAATGCCCTCTGAGGAGCCGTACTAACTTAGATACTTAAAGCCCTTGGGAAATACAAAATGTTAAATTGCTGCACATATTGAAAACTGATGACTGTTAAACACATGTCCAAAAGCAACGATATGAAAAAATGAACTATTTTGAAATTGTTTCAGTTATGTATGTGGTGACCAGCATTACCCATGGCCTCTACCATTGATTTCTCTTATTGTGCCTAAGCTGCGTTTCATGTACCATAGACGACTGTCATGAAGAATGCAGTTAGTGCTTTAAATGATGCTATTTTCAAAGTTGTCTATAGTAGCAATTTTAATATCTATAGCTACAGGATACTGTCAGTCTTTTTATACAAAATCTGAACATTCCTGAAACTTAATACTTCTACTGCTTAGGTTGGAAGTTGTCAGTTGTTCTGTAAAACACACTGTCAGGTTCTGTTCTCAGTAATGGCAGACTCAGTCCACCTGATAGTTGGAAAATCAAGTTGTGACCTATAGAGCTTATAAAAGTGTCCCCATCCCTGATAGAGTTGTGATGGCTTGGAAGCTACTTACTCACTTTGGTAATTCCCTTATTCTGAGTATCATTACCATCTAGTGGCTCTAGAGAAATCACGGAAGGTACCGACTTGTGACCTGTATGGCTGTAGCTAATGCCATTAGTCTATAGATAAAATGATTCAAACAGCTACAACCTGTTCTGGTAGCAGCTGTTTCAGCAAAAGGGATGTGATAACTCCAGCAGTCCTCATCCTTCCTTTCAAATTGCAGCAGGAGAGTGTGAGCTTGCAATAATAAATGAAATTGCTATAGAGGAAGGTTTGCTCTGGCTTGAATTTTAATAAACAGCTCAGAAAAGTAATACAAAAAAGCTGATTCTCTTTCAGTCTGAAACACTCAGTGAATCCACAGATTCAGGATTTGGGAGATCTTTGTAACGCTTTTTGAAAAAAATTCAGAATCCTGGAAGAAGACTCCTAGAGAAGTTTTTCTTAGTTACAGAGTCATTATGCTTGATTGTGCCAGCTTAACAGGTTTATCATGATCAAACAGACATTACCTAGCAATTTATCTTTAAAAAGCTCTTAATTACAGTGGTCTTTACACTTACCATGGTCTAGATGTCCTTGAAAAAGAGTTACTGAAGCTCATCTTACACAGACAAGTTTAAGCTCTGGTAACTGATGGAGAGTCAGCCCATAAATAAAAGGAAAACAGATATATTCCTACCCATCATTGCTGTCAAAACCCTATCATATCCAATAGATCAGATAACAGATAATATCCCTGCTTGGTGCTAAGTAAATCATAGTGTGATATACTGCCCACTGAAGTAATGTGAGACTTTACTGACTTTCACGGCCTCTAGGTCAGAATCTTAAACAATCTAATAGTTATCCAAATATTATAATAATAAATATACTTGAATCATGACTAGAAAATATTCCCAAAAGAAAGAGATTGTAAGCTTAAATTAGATAGATGAGCCCTCTCCTCTATTTGAAAATTGACCAATTTTTAAATTAGTGTTCTATTTTATCAAATTGAAGTTCCTTTTGAATGGGAAATATTTGGGTATAGAGCCAGGGGAAATTGTACAGCTATTCTTTCTGCACATCTGAACATCTACCTGAAAGCTATTACTGTGGATTTGTACAACTGGGACAGAAAAAACCCCAAACAAATAAGGCAAAAAAATTAATGATTAATACAGCCAAAGGAACACTAACAAGCAAAAATATTAACCAGATGGTTATTCTTTTCTAATGAATAGCTGCTAAAGATATTGTCCACGGAAAGTCACCCCAAAGAATTACCCCTCAAGTACGTTGTTTTATACTCCCACTTCATTTACTTTGCAAAAATTTTGTTAACTATGTGTTCCCCAAATACATTTTTCTTGGCTAAATAACCATTTATATAACTTCTACATTAAGATCATTAAAGCAGTTCTGTTGGTACAGCCTAACCTTGCAGTCTTCTTATCAAAATACCCTTGTGACAAATCAGCCTTGAGATCTAGCCCGCACACAGTCCAGCCAAGCAAGCAATCGTATCTATTCACCCCCCTCCTCAGAAAGCTCTATTAGTCTGCCTTGATCATCCTATCCATCATATGCATGCCCAATAGACCCAAGTAACTAGACTTCACACCCTTAGCATAGCCAACCATACATCCTTTCAGCTTTGTTGATAACACTTGGTGTCACTTTTCAAAGGCTGAATTAAATCAGGTGTCTGTCAGACTTCCATGGACAATGCATCTCAGCTGTCTCCTACCTTTGAAGGACAAACAATAACTCTCAGCTAATTACTCTCTGTTCTAACACCTCTGAATCACGGCTAATGGCAAAGAAATTGATGGAAAAATACAGGATTTAAGGGACAGGACATAGCTTCCCAAGTAAGCATCCAATGCCACTTGAAATGCCTAGGGTCTCCTACCTGGCATACGGCTGCCACTGCAGAAGGGTGTAGGTCTCCCATATGTTGTATGTCATACCTGCCAGCTCCTTGCAGATGTCTTAGACTCTCAAGGGAATCTAAAATGTCACTGGATACCTCAGTTTAGCCAGTCACTTAACTTTGATGTCACAAAAATCACAAACAATTAGACAAAGCACCTTTCTAATTTAAACCATACACTTATTACAGTTTCTGGCCCTCTACTAGGCTTTAATACTAAACTCTTCAGAATTTCTTACACATTTTGAGAGTGCTGTGTGAAGTTTTGGTTGTGAAATCTATCAGAACTAATGTTATTGTGTGTTTAATCCCCCACACAATGTTTTGAAACTATGTGGGCTGACATTTCGTGGTACAATAACTCAAAAAAACCCAACATGTTTTATGGTTTAGCTGCCATTATTCTGGCAGAACGATGACTGGAAAATAAAAAAAAAAAAAAAAAAGAAAAAAGGATTTCACATTTTAAGGATGCAGAGCTGGTTTCTAGGAAGATACATCAGAAATCCATCCAATCCCTAAGGCTTGATTGTAGGCTAGAAATTAGGATGGCAACGATAAATATATGTATAGATATATAGGATTCGTTTCTCCATTTCCTATTACCTTCAGTGAGACTTACTCTTAAATAAAGAGTGGGGAAATCATATACAGACAATATTCATCTCACTGACATCAATCTTCCTGCATGCAAACAAAACCATAGCACAAGCGAACTGGGACATCAGGCAGTGGCTCCATATGAAGCATGATTAAACAGGCAAGGTCTCATCAGCGAAGAGAGAGAAAGGTGAAAAAAAGTGATAAAATGTCATTCCAAAACTGAGGGAAATCAAACGGAACTTGCAAGAAAGTTGACATGGCAGTAGCGATCTTTGTGGAGTCACAACACCATTTGCTACCAGGTCTGTACGGCAGGGACACTGTGCGTACAAGGCTCGCAGGGATTGCTTGAGTACCCATCCTTGCTGCTGCTGCTGCCCCTGGAAGCTTGTATGGAATTGTACCACAGCACAAAGGTCTCATGGTCACAAGTACAACTATATCAAAATTACTTTTGTATTGCTGTTTGTCTACAAGCCGGCGTGGGCTGCAGTGTGGACTGCGTACATTTGATCAGAGAACTTGAATTCTCGTTCAGTTGGATGAGATAACGTAGATAAACAGAATGGTTTGGAGATGCTGTCTTATGATTGCATATATTACCTTCACAGGCCAGTCAGAAAGGAGATTTTCTTCTTCCTTACCCTTAACACCGTGGGAAGTTTCCCTAAACAAACTTTTACCTTTCCTTTCCCACATCACATCTGGTTGTTTTTTCTTCATTTTGTTTAATCTGGTTTTGTTGTCAGTCAGAGCAAGATTGCTACTGTCTGCCCCCGGTTCACCTGTGAGATGATACTTCAGTCTGCCCCAAAAGAAAACTAACAAAACTGTTAACAGGGAAGAGACTGCTCCCTCTCCACTCCTGGAATGGACTTCAGAGAGGGGGATGTAAGCTGAAAGCTCGTTTTTTGCTGGAGACAGAAGAGTCCTTGCTTTGACTTCAGTGTCAATCCAGAGAGAAGGGGCACTAACCAATTCTGATTAAGCCTCCAGTTCTTTACAGGCTCTGAATAAATCACAGGAAAAAACATTTGATGAGAAAGTTTAATCATGAGCTATTCACACCAGTTTCCGGAACATACCTCTCCCAGCTACCTGTATTGGCTATACCTCCTACATCTAAAAACCACATCCAGTCCCACTGCAAGTGATGGTCTTCTTTTCCGTGTGCATCCCAGCAGGGTCTCCTGCTGGGGACTGCCTGCTGTGGGCGCCGCAGCAATCTGAGAGAAGAGCAGCAGCCAGCTACTTGGGCTCGACGCCCTACACCAAGGCAGCACACCTCCAGCAGAGTCATGAACTTCAAGAATGAGAAGAGGCAGCATGCAGGTGCTCCCCCTGCAGCATCGTGAAGCCAACCCTTAAGACCAGCAGTGTTCCTCAGTCTGTCTCACAGTTTTTCAGTGAAACTTTTGCCCAAACACACCATGAAAAATGGGGTCCAGTGTCACAGAGGATCCTAAATTCATTGAGGAAAGGAGTTTTGGATCTACGTTGAAGCAGGAGCACTCCCCTCCTGCCCACACATCCACTTGCAGTGGTTAACACAGTTGTGGCTCCTTGCCCACCCATCAGTCCAACACTGATCCTACATGTGCTTACTACTTGCTAAAAGCTGCCTCAGTCAGGTCAATGCATTAAACCAGCCTCACCTCCCAGATTTTTCATTTTATTTTCACAGACAAGGGGCAGAAGTAAGAGCAAGAATACCACAGCTTTCTGCCCTGGAAAAAAGCAAAGCAAAAGTTGTCTGCTTTTCCCCTTATCATCCATCAGGGTAAGGCTAATTAGGTTGCTGAAGAGACGCTTGCCAGAGCAGCTGCAACTGAGAGCCTGCAACCCTGAAGATACAGTCAGCCAGGCAGCCATGAAAGTCATCTTCCTCATGGGCCTAAAATCTCTGAGTGCATTTGCATATCTCATCTCATCAACAGCTCCAGCTGACATCCTCTCCCTCTGGAAAATTTCACAGGAGTTGGTAATATTCCCTGTGCTTTCTGTGCTACAGATACCCCTAGTTCAGTTGCTGTTTGATGTTGGTTGCATAAAAGAAGGTGTCTAGAACTGAATTGCTGGAGGTCTCAAGCTATGAGTATGTTTGACACACGTGTCCCTAAAACTGGCTATCTGCAAGCCAAACTTGAAGCTCAGGTTGAGGGCAGAGGCAGTGTGGTTGCAACCATGGCAGTTTAAACCTAACATTAAACTGCTCCTGTATTTCAGCAGATAAATACATGTAGCACTGCACTGAACCATGCTGGCTGGAAGTTTGAGGTGACTCTGACTCAGATATGTCTGCACTATATTTCACTGCAAAGATAGTTATGCTCTTTTACTCTGAGTTGGGGGTGGTGGGTGGGTATATTTGCAAACCCTGTACCCGGTGGGAATATATCTGCCCCTTGTGAAAGCTAATAGAGCTAAAAGTTCATGCCTTTTGGTCTGGAAACCCCTGCGGTATCAGCTCCAAGAGGAACCGCTCCATGCATGTGGCAGACACCTGAGGACGTAAGCACGGCTGTGCCTGCATCCAGAACCCAGGGCTAGGTAAGGAGGCTGAAGCAGCAGTTCTGGAGGTCTGCTGGAGCAGGCTTGGGAAAACATCCCAAGCCTAGAGAGAGCTACTGCTGAGATCCCTTCTTCCTCCACAGGACCCAGCGAAACAACAGAACTTGTTTTGCATTTAAATGCCCTGTAGTTTGTGACAGACCTGCTGCTTATAATAGGTAATATAATGCATACAATAACACTTTATTCACAGCTTCCGACTATTTTATTATCCTCACAAGTCAGCTGATAAAATCCAGACAGGGGAAGACAAGGTTACTCTGCCTGCGGCCACCTACAATGGCTACGGCAGAGATAGTAACTGTGTCTGCTGATTCACAAGCATTATCCTCTGTCAGCGATCGTGATGCCTTCCAAGCTAACTGGGGTTATTAAAATTAGAGGTGTGTAACAGGAGTAAATGATAACTTATCTACATAATATGGCTGAAAAACACTGTGTTTGGAAGCCTTTATTCTCAGGTGAGGACCATTAGTGAAGTCCTGCTTACTGCAGGGAGAGTCTATTGAAAGAAATCACCTGAGGATCTAGTCCCCATTCATTAATTTTCCCTTTTAATTTTATTTGTAAACTGCATTAATTTTAATTGCTAACATAATTTCCTTGGTTGTTTTTGAGATGATGAATTAGATGTGACCAATCCTTACTTGTTGCAAGGGCTAATGTTCCTGGGTTTGGCCCTTAATAAAATTATTCAATAATAATGCAATTGCTCATGGAGCCACCATCTATTATGTATTTCCTGTTTTAAAAGAAAGATCTTCTTTGACTTAGTATACAGGAAAGAGCCAGGTTATGAGTTACAAGAGGTGCCTTTCAAATTAAAATTCCATTTACCTCTTAAAGCTAACACAGTGTCCTGGTTTCAGCTGGGATAGAGTTAATTTTCTTCCTCGTAGCTGGTACAGTGCTGTGTTTTGGATTTAGTATGAGAATAATGTTGATAACACACTGATGTTTTAGTTGTTGCTAAGTAATGTTTACCCTAGTCAAGGACTTTTCAGCTTCCCATGCTCTGCCAGGTGCACAAGAAGCTGGGAGGGAACATAGCCAGGACAGCTAACCCAACTGGCCAATGGGTATTCCATACCATATGATGTCATGCTCAGTATGTAAACTGGGGGAGTGGTCCAGGGAGGAGTGATCGCTGCTCAGGGACTGGCTGGCATTGGTCGGTGGGTGGTGAGCAATTG
>NW_009191872.1:0-1151 GCF_000690835.1 Fulmarus glacialis
GGGGAGGGAGGAAGGAACAAGAGAAACAAAAGAAAAGCAAATGCTTAAATCGGAGTGTAGTTCCATCTGGAGAAGCAATGCATGGCTTTGAACCCACTCGGGCTGGAGAGGTCCTCTCCCTCTTTACGAAGTATTCTAGTCACTGGGAGGGGGTGGGGGCTTAGTTTAATTGAACTCTAGATGCCTACTTTTGAGGTAGAAACTGCCTTGACTACCTTAGCAGTAAATGGATAGCACATTCAGGATGTGATTTGTCTTATCCAAGAATAAATGTGTAAAGAATGTCAGGTCAGCCAACCCCTCCAAACATTTCCTTCTTTCCATCAGCTGGAAAGGGACCCTAGCTCAGCCACAGCCATCTGAAGCTGTATGAAATGAATGCTACCCACTGGTATTCATAGGAACACCACCACAGTGCAGCTTTGTTCTAAAGGAAAACAAGTCCTCCTCAGTTGTGTGAAAGGTATGCTCTTGTCCTTAGGAGGAGATGCCGGTCCCTGCTTCCAGGAGAGCTGGAAGGACCATCCCCAGGGTCACAGAAGTTAGCACTCCATAGTGCAGTGTTTTCTGGTGGATACTCTAAAGACTTTCTATTAACAGTGCACGGTAGCCCTTCTGAGAGATCTAAGTCTTCTTGTGCATTCAGGGATTGTAGGGGTCCAAATTCTGGTGTGAGTTCCATTCAGGGAAGCAAGGTAAGAATTTACATCCTAAGTAGGCCTGGCTTTTCACAGCTTCCAGAAAATATTCTAAGGGCTATAAGCATCTTATTGGTGTCAATAAATTTGAGTCACGAAGCATCTTGTATTTAAAATTAATGTTGCTCTGCTTCATTTGATTACAATTTAAGTAACTACTTAGAATTGAAAAAAATATATTAATTGACATTTACAGAATGCATTTTCTTCTATCCAAGCTATAAAGCTGGGAATATCATAGCATCATAGAATAGTTTGGGTTGGAAGGGACCTTTAAAGGTCATCTAGTCCAACCCCCCTGCCGTGGGCAGGGACATCTTCCATTAGATCAGGTTGCTTAGAGTCCCGACCAACCTGACCTTGAATGTTTCCAGGGACGGGGCATCTACCACCTCTCTGGGCAACCTGTGTCAGTGTTTCACCACCCTCATTGTAAAAAACTTCTTCCTTATA
>NW_009191872.1:1437-1660 GCF_000690835.1 Fulmarus glacialis
AAGTAGAGGGGCAGAATCACCTCCCTCGACCTGCTGGCCACGCTTCCTTTGATGCAACCCAGGATACAGTTGGCATCCTGGGCTGCAAGCGCACATTGTCAGCTCATGTCCAGCTTTTCATCCACCAGTACCCCCAAGTCCTTCTCGGCAGTGCTGCTTTCAATCCCTTCATCCCTCAGCCTGTATTGGTACCAGGGGTTGCCCTGAGCCAGGTGCAGGACCC
>NW_009191873.1:0-251 GCF_000690835.1 Fulmarus glacialis
CTTCCTCTGAGAGGTTTTTTATGGAGGAACTACAGAATGGCAACCTTCCTCTATGATGTTTTTTCCCTTTTTTACAATAACTTGTCAGTACCTTGAACATCCCTGGGTAGTTAAGATACATCTATTGGTATTCCTTGGGATTATTGTTTCTGTTTTGTCCAAGGTTAACAAGCAATTTAATACCATCCAGAGATCTGCCTCAAGGCTGGATAGTTACGAGTGGCAGGGGGGGGGGGGTAGCATGGGCAAAT
>NW_009191874.1:0-6418 GCF_000690835.1 Fulmarus glacialis
TTGGGGGGGTGTGCTGGGCTGCCCTGCCACTCTCGGCAAAGGAGCCTGCCGAGATCCCTTGCAGCTCTCTTAAAATGTCTCGTTGGGTGGTGTGACTGCACTCTCTGATGTTAAGATCTACCCGGATTTCTCTTTCTGACATGCTGGTCCTTACTCTAACATTGCCTAGAATTGAGTTGTGGTGGTGCATAATTCCCAGCCTCGTGGAGTGCTGCGACAGGGGCCATATGTGCAATTATACCTTTACATAAGAGGTCTGAGTAGAAGTGCCAGCCAGGCCTTTAATGTTATTTTCTTAATCTTGAGCAGCTGTTGTTGGAGATACAGGGCTAGAGAACCAAAATGGTGAGCTTCAAACACAGTCCAGCGCTCTGTGCCAGGAAAGCCCATGGCTGTCACTCCGGAGCAATCAGATCTATGCTTCAGGAACCATTTGGGCTCCACACTGGTAATCATGGGGCATCCCACAGGCTGGAGCACAGCAGGTCCTCCAAGGAAGATGCTCCAAGGTTGCACAGTACTGGCATTTTGTGGATTCATGGTGAGGTTTCAGTGCCCTCGGTCACACAATGAATTTATTGATGGCCCAAGGCCTGTCCAGGACACCAGGTTGTGCTTGGAAAATGATGTAGAGGGAATAAAAGCAGGAAGGGCAAGGATTTTGAAGTCTCTCCTTGGATCTGTGTAGCAGTTACTGCTGCTACAGGCCTGCTGCCACCACTGAGGAGGGGAACCCTTTCTCGCTGGGCTGAGCTGTGCTTGTTTATTGCAATACCATGTTACGCGGCACCTTTCAGCAGTGACTTTCCAAAAAAAGATGCACAGATATTGTTGCTCTTATTTTGGACACAAGAAAAAGAAAACACAGAACGGGGCCAAATTCAGCTATTATGCACGAGCATAACCTATATTCAGTGTCAAATATTTGAAATTATTGGGATCTATTAATTTGTTGAAGTTTGCAAAAATACCACATAGGTCATGTTTGTCTGGGCTCTCTTGGCCAAACAGGGACTCTGCTTTTCTGCCCTGGAAGCCCTTCTGCTAGCCATTTCACAATAAACAGAGAAATAAAAAATGAATTTAACATACGTAGCCTGACAACCAACATGTCCTACCCAGGGATGGATCTGGATGGGAAACCTTCTTTCCTGCACGCAATTTGATAGAAAACATCCCAGTCTGCCACACTATATTGTGCTCATATATAGGTCTTTGATGTGATGCAGAGATGTGAGGCTGTGTAGAGGGTGAAGCTGTGGTTTAGAGAGTTGACTTGTGTGTACAATCCCCTCTAAGTTCAAAAGAGCAGTTAAGTTCATGCTCTTGCTCCTTAGAGCTGCCAGGTTATGGTCCCTACTGTCATGAAGGAAAGGAATTGCAACACTTGTGTAAGCCACCTCTGCTAGGTTGTGTGAAGATGGCTCCTCCTTCCTTCCATTGCCTGCACCATCTTCTGGACCTCAATAACATCTTGATCTTTGGAAGCCAAAGCACTCAGGACGGATACATTGGTGCTCTGTATAAGCATAATAATGTTCAACACAGCTCATTCATCGGGGTCTTTTAGGACATGTTTATTCCCACCTGCAGAGTGAAACACAAGCTGAGGGTGATGAAGGTTCCTTTGTTCCTGCACTTTAGCCTTTGCAGGCTGAAGCAGTGTGTGTGGTGGCTCGTCCTTGCAAAAAGCACATCGCAAGCCTTCAAAACTGGTCTGTGGAAGCTGCTGAGGATGAGAAAGATTTCCAAGCTGAACATACAAGATGTAGGAAAATTTCTGAGGAATGGCTGTAGAGGTGAAATCTTCCCCCGCTGGATCCAGAGGCAGAGTAGGAGGGCTACCATGGTGCCTGCAGCTTGCCTGCAAATAGGAACCTTTCTGACAGCCTCAAGTCTATTTCACCTTGAACTCAAAACTGCGCCAGACTGGGTCCTGCGATGGGAGAAGTGTGCTGAGGAAAGAGATAGGGTGCTCTCTGGGACCTGGAGAGGGGCTTTGCAGGACTTCTTGGAGGATGGGGATATGATGCACTTCCTCAGCTGAGGCCATGCTCTGCCATCTTGCTCCCTCCCAGTCACTCTACAAGCCCAAGAGGGTTGATCAGGATTCTCCATCAGATGCAGGAGGGATGACTGTGAGGAAACACTTCAGAGGATCCAATTGAGCGAATTCCTCACCGAGGGGATCGCCTGTCCTTCCTCAAAACACTCCTCTGCTGTCCTCCATGAAGTGGATGCAGAGCTGGCTGGGATATTTCTTCCACGGCAGACAGGAAGGGTCACATCACCCCTGTCTTTCTCCATCTTACCCACATTGTTGTACGTGTTAAACAGTGTGGTGTGACCTGTGTTAGTCTTTTTAAGCAAATATCCCTGCATGAAATGCAAGCATGTGCTAGGAAGGGAGAAACCAGGGTGGTGGCTCTGACAGGGAAGGGAAGAAGTAACAGTGAAGAAGTGTCAAAGTTTTGAGGATACCATTGCTAAAACACAGAAGAAAAAGCTGCTGCCTGCACAGGAAAGCAAAATCAGCTGGAGACTGGGAGGGAGCTGGCAAAGTCGTGCTTCGGCTGATGGTGTTTGTGCTAGTCCTAGGTAACCATCTGCTGAGCTGTCAGACCTGACTGGGCTTTTTTTTTGTTTGGGTTTTATGTTATTTGTTTTTCTGTTCTTTTTAAATTACTTTACTGAAGGAAATAAAATCATCTTGCTGCTTCAGAATAAAAACATCTGAAAGATGATTTAGGCTGCACGTGGGGAGCATCCTTCCAGGAGGCCTGTCTGCCTGGCACGAACATGGCTGCAGTGCAACCCCTTGGCCTCCCTCCTTCTCTCGACTGTCTGCCAAGCACAAATTAAAGGATACACTGACCAACAAGCTATGTGTATTCTAGTACTTCCCTGGCTCCTGGCATGTTTTGGATCTTCTCTAATGGACTAGCAAGCCTTTGCGTTGCTCTGACTTCATTCCTTCTGCATGGACTGTGATCGTTTCTTTTTAACAGCGTTTCTATCTTCCTGTTGGCTGTTGCGCAAGGATTTACTCAACCCCTCGCATTTAATGTGAACTGTTTGCTTTGGTTAATGTGAAAACACCACCACCACGTCACAAGCACGGAAAGACAGAAGTGGCTTAATGAGCCAGTTTTGAACCTAAAAAGCTGTGTCTGATAAAAGTAACAAGGCAGAGGCAGAAAGGTTGGCCTGGAAAAAAACCTGCAAACAGATCAGATAGTATAGATAGCCCAAGGGGACCCTAGCACTCTCATGGGCTGATGAAACTGCCACGTCCTCAAAGACAGAGAAGCATCAAGCGCTGCCTCGTCTCAAAGAGCACAATCCCTTTCTGAGCAATTTCTCTCTGGATGCAGTTAACAAGGCTGAAGTACTTTTGTCATATTTATTAGCTCAATATGATTTTATCGGGTATCTCTGTCAGTCAGCACTCTGTGCCTTGGAAATACAGCTGTATTTCAACTGCTGTGGTGTTTCACAGGCAGGTGTTTCACCTGGGCGTTAATCATGCACAGGGAGCTAATACAGCAAAATAGAAGTCGATTTTGTCCAATGTGAAAAGAAAGGATGCAAGATTAAATAACCTAATTTGAAAGCGCAGCCCACACGTTCCCTGCTTGAGCTGCTAATAATGGTTCAAATGACTGAAACTGAAGTAATTATTAAAATGTAATTAGTTTACATTGTTGGCTCATTGTGTTTGTTTTTGGCACCTCTATTGGCCTGAAGCATTTTAAACGCACCAGTCATACAAAGGCTTGACTTGTGATTAAGACATGGAGCTGATATTCTGGGAACCTGGGTTCAGTTCCTGCCTAAATTCCTATGTGACTTTGCTTGGTCTTATCACTTCTCTGTGCCTCAGTTCCTCTGCAGTAGAAGAGATATGAGATAGAAATGTATCCTTTGTCTGACTGCTTGCTCTATTTAAACTAAAAGCCCTTTAGGTCGCGGATTGTTTTTTAATGTGTTTATACAGGGTAAGATAACGAGGACTTGATCTTGTTTGAACAACAGAGTGCAAACTGATAGACCACTGTGTCGATATATCAATCCAGACAGAATTTTTTCATGCTGCTCCTCGCATGATAGAGGAAAAATTTTAAAATATTTTTTAACACTGATATTATGATGCGTAATACTCCCTAGAAGAGAAAACATGCAATAAAAGAGTAGGAGAAGGCTTCTGGATGCCTAGCAGGTAATTTCTTAATGATCTTTGTGAGGAAATAGTGCCTTACCATAAAATAACAAAAAGCCCTTTGTTTTCCCACTGCACTACATATGTACTAAGTCCCACATTAAGATCCAGAAATGGAGGAAAACAGTTGACAACATCTCCCCCAAAGACTGTGATTGATGCACGCAACTATTTGGACACAGCCACTGCTTGCAATTCCTCTGGCCGCATTTCGGAATCTGTGAACAGGCGGTGCACACGCAGCTCACCCGGAGGAATCACCTGGCAGCCGCTGAAGTCTTGACTCAGAGAAAGGGCTTACAGCACGTGCTTCAGTGTCAGGAGTTTCAATGGGGCTTTGAGCACATGCCTAAAGTTAGCAATGTGATTAAGCTTCCTTCCTGAATAAAGGCAGTTTCCCTGTCCTGGGCTTTACACACTGTTTGGCTTCCCTTTTGATGAAAAGCACAGCAATGCTCTTCTCGTCCAGCCATGGCAAAGATCTTGCTCTGATCCCTGTACCTGCATTACCAGCTTCAGCCCTGGCAGCCTCTACACTTATATTAATTCAGAAAATGGGGCTGGAGTGCCACTTTGAGCGCAGACCCTGCAAATGCCCGATTTGCTTAATTACTAACACCCTCCCCAGCATGATTTTGACTTGTACCAGCTAGTGGTTCCCAGACAGTACCAGTGCACAGTTTGGTGAATAGCCCATGCCAGGTGGATTCCCAAAAGACAGTTGGGGCAAGGCTTTAGCAGGTTTGGCTCCCTCTGTGCTGCAGAGTCTTCCAGTTTTATCCTACCAGGGCTTTACATCCTCAACACACTTCCATATGCCCTGACACTGCACTGGCACGTCCTTAGTTGCATGACACAAACCCCTGCCCTGCTGGGAAGCAGCACAGCCTTCATGATGTTTCAGACACTCTGAAAAAAACCCAAAAGAGCACAAATGTTACGATATCTTATGGCTTTTCATTTTAAGATATATCTACACAGATAACATAAAATGATCTTTCACCATCTTTTCTTTAGTGATACAGATATTGCGTACAGCCTGCATGACCACCTGATGTGCATCTCTCCAAACCAGTGGGTTTCCAACCTTCCAGTTCTGTTTGTATCTTCTGGTGCGTATGAAATCTGGTGCAAATTAACTGTCATGTGTACTTTTATTGTAGATGGAACTACTTGAAACTTTTAGAATGGATTTTTTTTAAGAAAAAAAAATAGCTTTAAGCAAAATGAGGTGCTTGCATGAGAAATCTCAATCTTTGCTGTATTATTTTTGACAAAGGCCAAATGTAAAAACATTCTGTTTAATTACAGTTCCATTCTGTTGGAAGGGAGTCAATTTTTTTGAAACAGAATAGAATTTAATTTATTTCTAGAAAATTACGGTCATGGTACATTCTGGAACACAAATGTTTTATTTGAAGTTTCCTAGGAAATTTAAATAAGATTTTGGTTGTCTCTTCTACTAAGCATTCCTCAGATTATTTTACTTTGTTATGAATATTTACTCAGCTCTGTGCATATGAAGCTACTTAAAGTTATCACCTGCCTGTTTTCTAATATCTGAAACAAAACCTAATAATTCTTGCATCGCTGAGAAACCCTAATGATTAAACAGTGATGATGAATTAATGATATAGTAGTAGTAGTAATTTGCAAGTAATTTGATCTTTAACCTAGCCATGAAAAAATATAGTTATGTTAAAGAAATAAGTGTTGGTTTGTTTCCCTCAAGGAGCATAAAAAATATCTTCGCTGCTCAAAATACGCAGCTAACACCAGCCCTGCTATTGCAAAAAGTCTTGAATTTGCAGAGCCACATTTTATTGCAAGCCAGGATGCTAAGACTTGAAGAGAGGGTACTAGTAAATCCTCCTCAGTATATCATGGGGGAGAGGGGGAACTTTATAGAGGTGGTCTTTATAGAATCATAGAATTGTTTAGGTTGGAAAAGACCTTTAAGATCATTGAGTCCAACCACAAAACTACCACTGCCAAGTCCACCACTAAACCATGTCCCCAAGTGCTACATCTACACGTCTTTTAAATACCTCCAGGGATGATGACTCAACCACTTCCCTGGCCAGCCTGTTCCAAGGCTTGACAACCCTTTCAGTGAAGAAATTTTTCCTAATATCCAATCTAAACCTCCCCTGGCGCAACTTGAGGCCATTTCCTCTCGTCCTATCGCTTGTTACTTGG
>NW_009191874.1:6623-13367 GCF_000690835.1 Fulmarus glacialis
CCAAAACGGAACACAGGATTCGAGGTGCGGCCTCACCAGGGCCGAGTGCAGGGGCACGATCGCCTCCCTCCTCCTGCTGGCCACCCTATTTCTGATACAGGCCAGGATGCCATTGGCCTTATTGGCCACCTTAGAGAGGTGCCCCTCTTCTCATCATTTCCATTAGCTGCCTGAGGTCTCTCCCTACCTCTATCCCTGCCAGTCCCTGTGTCAGGTCCCTGCATTCCCACGCTGTAGGTCGAAGCTGTGCCCTTAATTCAGGGCTGCCAAAAGGTGGCCATATGTCAGAGACTTAAGTGTTGGGGGGCACTGTGTCCTTTCCAGATTTCACACAAAGGCCTTAAGGACTGTGGTAATGGATATGCCTCTTCCATGCTCCTGCTTGAAATGCCCCTTGGGAACAAGACATCTACCCTTCCTCCTGAGGCAGAACATCAGTAAGCTTCAGCTGAGCTCCAGCATTCGGGATCCAGGAATTAGGCAGAATTCAGCAGGGAAGCAAAAGCACCTTGAATATGAAAGTGGAGCAAGTGGCAAATTTCAGTCTCTTTTGCTGCAAAGATGAATGAGCAGTTTAGATTCTATGATGCAGTGTCATCTACACTTTAATAGTGGTAATGCAATAGGAGACTATTAGGGCTAATCCAATTTACCCTGTTTTTATTGAAATGCTGTATAATAATTTCACCTTCCTATAGCTACAGCTTGCATATAGATGGCCTTGTTTTTAATGCAGTGCAGCGGGTGCTCCAATAGAGTTTCTAATGAATAAAAATCTGCATGCTGGCATGATCTATAAATAAGAGGTAGAGTCCAGCAGCAGAACCCTGAAATAACTAATAATTCTGGAGAGTAACAGTTGCTGAATGCTAGCATAAAGCTAAATGCTTTTAAAGCCATAATATTTAGTGGAGAATCCAAGCCACAAAATTCATATTCCACCTCCAGGGTTTAAAAGGCTTTTTTTTTTTGGATGTGGAATTTGGCCTGGCACAACATAAAAGAAAAAAAAATCAGGTTAAAAAGATTGGTTTCAGCTCCAGTTCTGGGCAGCCCCTTGAATTTGGAGACATTAAGTACAGTGCTTCGTAAAGTACATCATCCTCATAATCAAGCCTGTTTTCTTCCAGAGAGTACAATAGCATTCTGGCAGTGGACTAGCAGAAAGTGCAAGAGTGGGAATTCTGGGCTGACAAGTTGCTGCAGGATAATCTCAGGAGTCAAATGAACATGTGAACCTGTTTCTCACGTGCTTTTTCTCATAATGTGCACTCTTCCACAAACTCTAGAAGGAAATCTGCCATTTCTCAGTTTCAGCACTATGTCAAAGCTGTGCCTTGAGGTCATACATGAAATACACAAAAAGGCACTGAGAGAAAAAAAAAATCAAACCCAGGCTTATATCATATCAGGCCACTGGTGGTTGCACTCCACCTTTGGTTCTACTTTCACCTAATACAATCTCATCTCAGTTATGTTTCAACTCAAGCAGAGTAAGAGAGTCCTATTTTTCTGCTGCACTCCTTTTAAATGGAAGTTAAGCTCTTTAATTAGTGCTCACTTCAAAAACTGGGTTTCTTGAATTATTCATTGGCCTAGTGGTATGGGGCAAGACTAGCAGAGCCTCAGGTATTCTCTGACTTTTGTAGGAGAAGTTCTTCTAAAAAGCAGCAGAAAAATAGCTGTTCTACCCTGAAAACATAAAGGAGGGTAATAGCAAAAGCTTTGCTAAATTCAGATTTCTGTAATATATCTAAAAGTTTGGGACACACTGAATGATGCTATTGCAGTAGAATCAGATGTGGCTGCATTTCTCTTTTAAATGACACCAAGAGAGAGCAGATCCACCTAGACTTGCTGAGAGTGGTCAGGTAGGACTCCCTCTGCCTTCTGTTTACAAAATTTCTGCCTTCCTCAGCTTTTCACGTGAAATCTTAACAATATTCACTTCAGGTTGCTGAAGGGACATGCAGAAGCTGAAGTGCTAATTGTGAAGATCTATTTTCCCCTGATCTGCTTAAGGT
The DNA here is from genome assembly GCF_000690835.1 of Fulmarus glacialis. NCBI lineage: Eukaryota > Metazoa > Chordata > Aves > Procellariiformes > Procellariidae > Fulmarus > Fulmarus glacialis. Next base: position 8,648 of record NW_009191874.1, read on the forward strand.
TGCTTATGAGAAAGGAGAAGAAATTATGGAAAACTGCTCCACTACCAATGCCATTTTGTGATGCTTATGGGCCAATTAAAATTAAATGACAAATGTCAGCTGGCTATCAGACACTAGGGTGATGTGGGCTGCTGGATATTCTTACTGTGTCTTTGGGTATTTCTGATGGGTAAAAACTTCTCTAAAGTTGCTGCTTATTTTGCATTTATTGCAAAGTGTTAATCAGAGTTTTTAGAGCGCAGAACCTCTTTGCCTTTATCTACTGGTGAGCCAGAGGATGAGACAAAATTAATAAGGCTGTATTTACATTTTGCTGTGCACCACTCCTATATGAATATTAGGTTATTTTCCTAAACTTCAGTTTTGTGTGCAACTGAATGCTGCTGTCTTCGTAGGAAAATTGTATCTTTATGGAAAAATCATCTAAAGGTACTTTTAATGTTCCCTGAACAGGGAGTCAGCATCACGCAGATGGAAGTTATGAATATATGCAAAAAGAAGTAGCTGGAGATGAACTTCCTATGAGTCACTCAGAATCTGTGAATCTCTGTCATGAGAGCGGCTGTGGAAGATGAGAGAGACAAGCTAAATCATATACTAAAGAACCATCTCTCTGTTGAACAGTCCTATTGGTAAATGGGGAAATCGAGGCAAAGGGCTTCAGGGGGCGACATTTTTTGTTAATAATTCTTTTAACGCCTATATATCATGACATGTCCCAGAAAAGACAATATCTGTATTTGCTTTTCATGAGCTGTCCCAAATACAGAAAAATGGGCTAAAGAACACAAATGTCTTGAGGATAGATGTGAAATAGTGCAATCCGCCAGCCTTTGTTCCCTGGGTAGGAGTCCTTCACAACCTACGGAGGGAGAAGCCACTTATGTGATCCAGAGGGGAAAAAAGAAACCAGGGAGGTGGCTGAGCTGAGGAGTGAGACCTATCTTTCTCTCTGACCTGACAGACCTTCTCTGTTGTAGACCATTAGATGTGATCTTTCTTCTGGTGTGAGGGGCCAGGAGTTTTCCTGCCCATGGGAAAAACCAAAGCACACTTATCTTTGCACTGTAACACATCTGAGAATGACTTATATCTTTGCTCTGTCTGCTTTGAAGCAGGAAAGCTCCTAGAGTGGAAGTCAGATCCAGATAAGACACCTGTATTAAGATATCTACCTGTAGGTGTCTAAGGTCCAGCATACCCAATGGAGACCTACTCAGTATAGCCAGCAGAAATTAGAAAGTGATTGATCTTCAAGCTGCACGGAATTGGGTAATGGATGCACATGGAAACTGCAAATGAACTTTTTTCTCTAATGACTGACTTAAATCCTGGTGAAACAGGATTGTGGCCTATCATGAGGCACCAGCTCTGGTTTAGCTTGGATGAGAGTTAGATGGTTGACCTGGAGGGTCCGAGGGGCAGGGGGAGAATTTGTCATCTCCAGTCATTAAAGCGCATTGGTCAAGAGAATTAAATGTTATGGATTACTGTAGTCAAAGTGATGGCCATTTGCTAATCACTGCTCTGTTTTATGCTACTGTCAGTACCTAGTACTGCAATGGTTTAAAAAGGACTAAATGGTTGTTCTAAAGCCCAATTTAAGGAATAATCAGAAAAGGATTACTTTCATTTAACATGGGATACAAAAAAATTCCAGCCGTGGTGAATAGTGTCTAGCAGTTTAGTGAGTGAGGGAAAATGTGAAAGAAGTTCTTGCATGCCTCACTTCAGGGAACAATCATATCGCTATAGCACATACTCTAAAGGTGGATTTTCAGGAACGCAGACTTTTTTTCTTCCACTAGACAATTATGAGAAGGGACAGGTTGCCCCAAGGATCTGTAATTTTTATAAGGTAACATTTTGTTGTAATGCTCCATAATGAATAAAACACTGGGTTTAGCTTGATGAATATAAATGAAAAGACATAATTTCTGGATCCATGAGACTAAATGATTACATATGACAGTTCCCCACCTTTTACCCCTTCTCATTTTCACTAGAGTTCTTCTGTATTACGGCATGCTAAATTGGGTTTCAACATTGGGCAAACAATGATTCATTCAATCCAGAGTCTTTTGTGTCTCTCTGCCTTTTTCAGCTGAGAGGTTTATCAGCCTCACAATCAGTCCCTTTTATACCTCTGAGCTGAACCAGGTGAGATCTATTCTAAGTGACTGAGAGAGAATTTTATTAATCAAGGTGTATCAAAGCCAGTGGTACAATCAATAAAGGGACAATTTTCCCTTGGATGACCACACCTCCTGCTGATCTCTCAGCATAGTTAGCCTTAAAAAGTTGAAAGAATTGTCTCTGTTAATGGGTTGGTATGAAGAAAAATATACTATGAGATATAGTCTGTAAGGCACGCCTTGTGCTCTGCTTCCCTTGTGTTACAAAACTCCCTCTAGGCCAGGGGAGCACGCACTGAGCATTGAGGTTTTGTGGCATTTCCCCAGGCTGCTCTCTCCAATCCCAGCAAACTTTCCCTGTCCGCCTGAGTCCACTGGAGGCAAATGGCAGGAGAAAACCTAAGAGACACACTGTTAGAGAGCAGTTAGGTAGCATGGAAATTGTCATGAATGCCAAGGCTCAAATCACCAAAATATTTCAGTTACCTGCTCCCCACACCGTAGCACTCTAGGGCTTTTGAGACTGTAGAGTAAAAATTCCTGTGTGGAAGATCCTGTACCTTTGATGGTTCCTTTGGGAACCGCAGGTGTAAATTTCATGTTGCAGGGAAAATTCAGCACATTGAAGGCCCAGGGCATTTCCTTGCATTACTGTGGTCTGTGTTGTAAGGACCACAGGTCTTGGACCTATGTCATTTCAAAACAGCTCAGGAGATTTTCACAGACATGCCCTTCCACAGCTAAAGTTCAAACCAGTGGCATGAAGCTTCCTTTAAAGTCATTGCCTTAAGCTTTCTAAAACATAAATTATGATGTACTTCTACCTCTATTCCTGGACTGGAGTGGATTACAGAACTAAGAAGTGTTCCAAAAACTTCGCTTTGGGTTATTGCTATCACCCAGATAACTGTTCCTCTGCTCAAGTCCATTTGCAAATATCACTCATGGGAGAGTGACGGCAATGATCAGTCTACTAAAACAGAAGAACACAGTTCTGAGATGTTTAATGGGTACTTCCAGTCCAGGACCACAAAACCTTCTTCTGTGTTAGAATGAAAGGCGTAAGATGAACTGATCTGTCAGGAAAAGCCTCATGGTATCAGGTCATTCCTGTGTTGTAGGCAGTTCACAGCAAGTTCAGTCACAGCCCCACACTGGCACCAGTGGGGCAGTGGGACAGTGGGATGGGGCTAACACTGTGCCCGTTGGGACATTTAGCCCTTGGCTGAAGGAAGAAATGAACCAGCTTGAAACATTGCAAAAGGTCTCAATGAATCCAACCCCTTGCTTAAATGGAGCAGGGGAGCTACTGTCAAAGTCCCTGAGAGCCACTTCAGTATATCTTCTGCTTCTTCTGTCTTTCTAAGATACATGGTTTATGCCTTGTGGCTTTTGACAATGCTTTTCGTATGTGACTCAGAGCTGTAAGACAGCCTGATACCCCATCAGTACAGTTGGTATTGCCCACATGTTTATGGAGGACTTGGAGTCCACCTTGTTCCTCAGTGTAGCTGGCTCACCAGGCTTGTAAAAAGGAAGGTATCATGTCACTCCTCTTGGCACCAGCTATCAAGGCTCAGAGAGAAAGCACAGGGCAGGCAAGTCAATTGAAATCCACTTACCTGATAATAGAAGGAGACCCAAAGTAAATGTAATAGATTTTTAGGCTAATTTTCAAGCTAGACTAAAGAGGCTCAGTGGCACCTGTCAGCAGCAAGAGTGAAATGCCTGGACCTCTTGTTCTTGGAGATTTCAACATGCAAGACAGCATGCAAGAACACAACTAGCTCAAGCTGCACAATTACCAGCATCCTGGATCTCTGTTTTGACCTGAGTGCCAGGACTGAGGGCCAGCCCTGAGACATCACCCTTGGTTGTCTTGCTGTGCACAGCGTGCCACTATGGAGCAAGGCCAATGCTAAAGATATTTTTGAACCTATACTGTCTGCCTAGGCTGTGTGACAGTGTTAATCCACATTGCTTCAGTGACAGCTGTAAACACTCAAACACTCTGTGGATGAGCCTGGAGAGAGAGACCTCTACTGAAGATAACGCAACTCTTCATCTCCAGGGTTGGCAAATTCTTCAGCTTCATGTTTCCACGTTACCTTTCCCATACGTGTTCAGCCAAATGCTCTGCTTGCAGCCACCCTGTCAAACACACTCAGGTCTGATTCTGTTGAGCAGAGACGTACATAGCTGGTTTGGGCAGGTTCAGATCCTTGCCCAGTGGTGGCTCTAAGACATTTTAGCTGCAATGTCTTTGCCGGCCATACGTTCATTAATGAATGAAAGAGCAGTTCTGAAGATATCCGTCTGTACCCTGTTGTGGCTGCCAGGATGTTTCATGAAAATGCTGCTGCTCTTGAGCCTCTTAATGGAAAGTGCACAAGGGTGTTACGCATCCTACGGCACAGAGGCAGCCATGCACTGTGGTTAGGTAATGTCATGTTTGGTCTCCTTTCTCGGTGGCCCAGCTTGGAAGCACTGCAGCCCTGCAAGGTAGGAGCCTCACCAGCCTTGCGGAAACCATCCATCCACTCCTCTCTGGAATTACAACAAGGCCAAGTGCCACAACAACCCCA
>NW_009191875.1:0-24306 GCF_000690835.1 Fulmarus glacialis
ATTCTATGATTCTATGATTCTATTAATGAATTGAATCTAACAGTATTGTAGAACATAAATGTGTCTTTGTTCCAAATTTGAAAACAGTATTTAACACCAGGCCTGGAAAGGGAGAACTGAACAATCACTTTGGCCCTATTTATTGCAGCGATCATCTTTAGACTGAACACTGGAAGAATAGACAGTGGCAAAATGGTTGCATTTCCGCTATGTAAAGTGTATTATCAAACGAAGCAAAAAGAATGCCCTTTATTAAAATAAGGTTGTGTATGAATCTGTCAAGTTTTTTCAAAACTACAGATTCAGAGTGACAGTCAAAAATAGAATGAACTAAAACTCAGCTGTGTAAGATTGTATTCTCATTTACACTAGTCAAAGATCGTCATAGCTTAACTTTTTACTGGCATGAGATCAGAAATCAATTCTAACACCATTTACAAACTTAATTTTTTTATATATGTGTACACAACATTTCATATATACATACATGTGTGTACACATATATTTTGAAACACTGAAAGAAGATAGGGCAACCATCATCTTACCAGTTCTCTGCTCCCCTGGTTTTCTGCTACAATTGCTCTTCTAATGCCCTGAAAATGAAATAACAGAGAGGGAATAAATTCAGAAGAAAAAATCATTATACTCTTATCCACTACTAGATTTTCAATATCACAATCTGTTAGTGGTGTTGTCTGACCTGTATTGGCATCATAACACCATACCTTTACTTTCTAATTCTGAGGTAATATGTTTGCATAACTGTTGACAATTTTCTTCTGTTTACTAAAACAAAAATTGTGCTCTTCAACTTTATTATTTTAAGTTCAATATTATAATGTCATAAGTAGGAATTCCATTAAACATTCAGATGACATCTGACTTGAACACTTACCTAGAATTTACATTCTTGATTAGAATTTGCAAATTACATTATGTGTACATTTAAATATACTCTGTATTCTGTAAGAAGTACAAATGAATACTTCAGAGTACTATCAGTCAAAGATGTTTCTCCACAACAAGCACATGGAGGATGGCTATGTCTTTCCCCTCAAAAATGCACACATATAGGCCAGAGGCAAAAATACAATTAATATTAAAAAAAAAAAAAAATGTAGGTCCCTTTGTCTTTCAACAATGTAAATGGCAGCTACTTAAAAAGCTGATTTGCTTGTTTAGGGATTGTCAGAGATTATTATTACAATGCATATTTGAATTATATGATCCTTAGGATGGCTTGATAGGCATCACAGCCTCTAGGACACAGTGTTTTAGAATCGGTCTCTAGTTTCCATCACTGCTGCTTATGCAAGTCTTGCTTCAAATCAACCAGTTTTTCTTCAAATCAGCTGAAGGCTAAGACTTATTCTGGTCCTGGCATTGGTCTTCTCTGTTTGGGTGTATCAGCTGTCCAACAGTACTTCACAGCTGTCCTCATTTTCATCTCCATTACAGTCATGAGTTGACAGGTATCTCTTATGATCTGATCTACATCTTCCTGTATGTAACATTTGTTATTATTTTCTGTCTCAACTTGAATATTTAAACTTATTCTCTCCCATCTGTGATGGCCAAACTAAATCAGGCTGCTTGTCTGAGCAGGCCTTACTCATGCATCTCTGTTTTTAGTGTTCTCCAGACTGTTAAAACTCTGAGACCTAGGGACAGAAGGGGTGCTCCAACAAGGCAGTAGGGCTTGCTTTCCATTTTGCCATTTCCATCAGCTGTCTGATGGCTTTTGCTGACGATCTCTCTTCTTCCTATTGCTTTGTGGGTGCAGAAAGTCATCTTGCCTTCCTGTTGGTGCTGAATCATTTGAATTCTGCTTCAGCGAACTGTAGCTCATTGTCTAAATAGTCAGTGTCAGCTACCTTTTATACTGCAATACACACTTTTAGATTTCTAATCATAGCACTTGTCTGAGTGACAATTCATCTTCCAGAAATGGGAGAAGTAATGTTCCGAAACATAGATTCCATCATTAAAAGAGAACAAAGAGGAAAAAGATTGGACTCAGACTTAGGACAGAATTTTATGGGATCAGACGATTTCCTTCTTCAATCCGTAATTTTTACATGACTCATACTGCTTTAGGGATTCATAGCTAGCCATAAGATATACTCCCTGACTCGCCTTAGTCCTGACCAACTGTGAAACACATTTCTCCACAATGTGAGCTCTTAAATCTACTAGTATTATCCAGTTTATACTACATTGTATTCTGCAGCCACAGATTATTCATCTCTTCATATGAAGACAGAAAACATCCTGTCATTTTCTGTGGCCAGCTTTCAAATTTGAGTTATTTTACTCCTTGTAACACCCTATGCTGTTTATTGCAGTGATTGATTAAAACACCTCATTTAAAGACATAAATGCAGTGTAACAAGCTGATGTGTACCATCTTTGAGTTCTATCTGTTATATACTCTGGAAAACATATCCAACTCAGTTTGTTCATCATTAAAAGTGATCATTTAAGGCAATACTTTATCTTCCCACCGTGAACCTGCAGCACCACCAGCAAGTTATTTAGCTGGTTACTGGAATTTTGTAGTGGCTTCTTTGTGATGTTTCTTAGTAACTTGTGATCAGGTGGCATGTCCCCATTATACAAAAAGGTAAATGAATGGAATCATTCTAGTCCAAAAAGCATAACAGTCTGCCTTTTACCAGAGCTTATGACTTTTCTGCATCTGTGACAGCTCCATTCTGTCTCTGCATTAACACTGCATCTCTGCATCCTTGCAGGATAACACACCATTTCTCTATTTGCTCTGCAGAGGTACAAAATTTTAATACTATATTAATGGCCTTTTTTTTCCCATCCAATGTCTGTTTTCAGGAATTTGCCCACTTTCTCTCATTCATCAAATGTCCATAGGTGCATGACAGGCACACAGAAATTTGAAAACCTTGGAAAGTCGCCAGGGCCTTTCTTTAATGGTGTTTTGTTTCTTGGAGCATGGCCAGAGTCCCTATAACATCAATAAAGGCCTCAGTTCTCCTCAGGTTTTGCTTGACTACTTTCAACAAAATATATCACTACCGGGTAGAGATGTCTTAGCTTGGATGCAGTAGTCCTGATCTGCTCTTACTCATGTGTTCTATCATAAAATAAGAATATAATTAGCTAGAAGAAACATCCTCCTAAGAAAACAACAGTAGATTGAAGACAACCAAATCCAAACAACTAAATAAGACATGGAAACATTGTGTATCAAAAGTCCATAAATAAAAAGGCAAGGGTATGTTCTACAAGATACTGCTTTACAACTTAGAGCAGGGAGGTCAGAAATGAAACAGAAGCTAGAATTATGTTGATAATTGGAACTGATCTTCAGACTGTCCTTCCATCCTTAACAAACTACAATGTAAATTCCTTAGTTTCTTTCCTAGCAGAGTTCTGAGTATAAAATCAATGCTTTCCTACACAAGCGTCTCCAGAATAAGAACTCTGCTGGCTACAATCCCACTCCTGTTCTTCAGCTGTCAGTTCTCCCTTTCTGTACTTATTGGCACTAAGAAAAGTTAAACCATAGACTGATTCTCAACAGGGCTGTGCTGGGCAAATGAGCACAACAATGTACATGAACAGCTCTTTTGTTCATAGTGTTCCCAGGTGAACAAGGTCAACTCTAAAAACCAGCAAAAACGTTTCCATAAGTACAGAATGAAAATGGTACCTGGGCAAGCCAGATCTACTGATCCCATTATTCCTGCAGACATGGACAGTGAATTTCATTTCACCTAGCTTCAGACACCTATAGTGCAAATATCTACATCTGACCTAAGAATCTAGACTTCACAATCAACACAGGGGAACAGGCAATACTATAGCCTGAGTCAGCTGGCCTTTTTCAATGTGCACCTCCAACTGAGATGACTTGCATGAGAGAAATCCCTATTTCTCTGCTGATTATGAATTGAGTCCCGACAGCTAGCTTTTAATGCACATTTTAGCCATCTTCAGTTATACAAAACAAATCCCACCACAAACAGCCTTGCATTTAGTTTCACAAAGCTCACTGATAGCTCTATAGAGGAAATTTTATTTAACTAATAAATACTGGCTTGACAAATTAATTTCAAAAATTGTTTTGGATTGCTCGGCTTAAGAGAAATTCCCCTCAGAGACTGGTGGATATGGACTCAGCAAATCTCATTGTTTCCTTAGTGCCACCAACCCAGTGCTTCTAAATGGTAAAGGCCAGTCTCAAAGTACACAAGTCAAGCCTTTATAAAGCTACTAGGCCTAGGGCTGCATTTAAGTGGTACTTGAAGAGAATGGTGATACAAGAGCAAAAACCTACCAAGCTTGTAGCAAAAAAAGTGCCAGAAAACGCAGAGTAGTCTGCTAAAAAGCCAAAACAAAATATAAGTTCTTATAACTCCTGATACAGCAGAGAGAGCTACTTAGAAGAAATAAAAATTTAGTCTTACTTTCTCCTAATGGATTTTCTTCATACAAACACAGTTAGTGATACCTGAGTTTCCAAATATCAAGGTCTGCTTTATACCTTCTTCCTATCCTTCTTGTTAAGTAATTGTGCTAAATTAATAGAAAGCAACACACTCAGTCAAATTTTTATCTCATTTTAGCTTCTCAAAGCAAACTGTCATTTCTTCATCAAGACAGAAAGTGGGTATAAAGGAAGACAAATAAAAACCAGATATAGTAAGGGATAGAGGCATAATAAAGTCATTTCCTTTGCAACAAATATCCCATGTACATCTTTGATTGTGATTGTAATTTGCATAGAAAGGCAATCCTGACATGACATTGCACACTCCTGTACATTTTAATAAAACATGAGTGATCAAAGATGTCTTTAAAATTAAATATATTTATATTTAACAGGGGTGGAATAAGGGAGGATAGAAAGTCGTTCCCTTTTAAATTTGTAACATGACAGACTGTTTTGTCATTTCTTATCAGCCTACTTTGTGCAATGCCATGGCTGATTATATTTTTTGATGCAGCAGAAGCTAAAACAAAACTGCTTTTCTTAAACTTTTAATAAGCAGCTGGAAGTAGCACAATACCTGCTGCAGTTGCAGGTCCCTATCAGCTCCTGTGCATCAGTACTTACCATAACTCTGCAGTGGTTGGGATGGTGGTGGGGTGTTATAAAATATGCTCTGCTTCAAATAAGAATGTTCCAAGTCATTAAACGACAGATAAATAAAAGGCTTCTGAATTCTCCTCCTTAGGATACTGGTATTGACATTCCTTCATGACTCTGTTTAGAGTAATAGATGCTAAACATTGAAATCACTCTCAGTAAACATGTACTTTGTTCTACAGTGCCTGCTAGGGCAGGAGGGTGGGTATGTACTGAAACACCTCATTAACTCCTGCTTATTCTGGAGAGGTTTGGATCGGACTTTAAAGCCCCATATTCCACAAACTGATTCTAAGCATGAACCAGTGCAGATCAGACTGGATTTCTACTCAATGCTTACATCAGCCAGGATATGGACATCAAACCAGACTGCAACTGAGGGACTTAGTGATCTACACAGAGAAAAGTGTAGGGGTTTTTATTATCAAGTTTGTATATATCCTTACGATAAAGTTCCATGGAATATGCAAACTTTAAAAGTCTTTATATCTCCACAGGCTGTCACTCTTCCTGTAAGTAACTGATACACTTTTACTGTCATAGTTGCTTCCTACAAGGAAGTAACCTCCTTGTTTGAGGGGTTAGCTCTTTTCTCTTCATTTCCTTTTTCTGCCTTTTTCAGTCTTTTTTATTCCCCAAAAAACCAAGCCCTTTCTCGTATAACTAAACTAACTTTTTCCTTTTTCCCTTTGTGTGAAAAAATTGTTAAAACAAACAAAAAATGGAACCTTGTCCGTTGAGAGTTGTAAATGTCATCCAGACAGGCATGTCCTCAAGCCCCTATCTGAACTCATGAATTCTGACTCTACTGATGAATCTTAGAAAAACTGTTGTCATTCAGTAATACTTATAGATGCACTTTCATTTCTAAATAACTTCATAAATGTTTCCTGAGATTTGTGTAATAGCTCATTTTTGTTGCTTCTATCAGTCTCTGATCATCATTACTGCTGAATCAGTCTGTATCACATTTCCAGGCCAGTCACTATCTTTAAACAAATGAAATGAAAATTGTACATATTTCCCACAAACTCCTTGTTTTATTCTCTCAGCTTGCTGATTCCATTAGCTGTTGCTGATTGACTTTTAAACTTTTGTATAAATCACTCTCTATCCATTATTAAACTGAGCTACTAAGTCAATATTCCCTGGGCCATTAACAGGATTTATCTATTTTTTTATTTACAAATAATTTCAAAGATAAGCTTGCCATTTTTCTCAGAATAATTAAGTGTTCCAAAACAACTTCCATCCTCACCATCATTTGGGCAGCTCTAATTAACTAATTCCTGGAAAAGTATATGTGATTTTGTTACAGTCTGAAGATCTACTGCCCGGAGTGCCAGAAGACAAAAAAAGTGACACAAAATCAATTTAATCATTATGTGAGCTATTCTTTACAAACAAATAAAAACACAGACGCAGTTGAGTCAGAGCTGCCATTGACTCTCCTACCTCTGAAAAAGATTATTTTCTTTCAACTTCCTCCCAGAATCTTCCCTCAGCCACTGCCTGACGTGGAAGGCTATCTGCAGGCAATGTCTTTGAAGTTCAGCTCCTCAGGCAAGACTTCTGCCGTGGGAAGGATATATGCTCTAACTCCCATCATCCTTCCTCCTCAGAAGTCTTCCTCTCCCCCTGGACCCCTCCCGGGGAGTTCGTGCCGTTCCTCAGTCAGCACGTCCATTCGGCCATGAATTTCCCTTCAGACTGAGGCAGTTTTCTTGCTAAAATCTCCGAGATTTCAGAATGCCCTTATTCTACGCTGGATGGAGTCCAAAACCTTTGATGTTTTTTCTGCTAATTAAAAGACAGACAGCCTGCCCCAGAATAACTATCTTCTGATAAAAAAATAAATTGATCAAAAGAGATTTCTGTCTGGTAACGCACTGACTACTTCACAGATAGGTTTCTTAGATAAGAGACCTAAAATCATAGAAGACAGCAGCTCTATTATCATGATTATTACAGAGAAGGAAGAAAGAACATTTATTTTGGGACTCTCTTCATGACAGGATCACCAGGCACCCAGTACCCCCGCCCGCTTCCTTAAGGAAAAACTACTTCTAACCACAAGCCAAAGACACCTGTGGGCTCTGTACCACTAAAACTATGTTTTAACAGAACATAAACCAGCAGATTAGAAGATACATCAGATACAACATGTGAGCCCAGATAAAAGATTTCAAGAGAGGCACTCACATCCCCCCGCCCACCAGTCAGGCCAGCCCCCAGCCCAGGCGTGGGGAGGCTTCTGGAACCGCACAGGCTCTTCTGGGCTCCCACCAAAACCCCAGTCTTCCATCACCCCGCACAAGCATCCCCACACACCTGCCAACAGCCCACCTGCTTGGGCTGCTGCCCTCCCACCTGAGGGCCCGGCCTTCCTAACTGCTTCTGGGCAGCTCCTGCCGAGGGAGCTAGGCTGCGTACAGGCCCCGCAGCACCTGGGATCCGGCTCGCTGCCCCCTCCCTCTCCACCGCTCCCTCACTGTGAAAGATCAACAAACCAAGGACATGATGGAACCTTCTGCTGCCATCTTGGTCCTGCTACACTTCAGTAGGTGGCAGTGAGGAGGAGAAAGATTAAAAGTTATCACCAGGTTTGCATTTCTTTGGAGCAAACTCCAATTTGCTCTAATGCATGTGTTTTAGCCACCTGAAGTTTTCATCCCAATTCCTCTTTGTCTTCAATTAACTAGGTTAGAAACAGATCATAATACCTCCCAAGAGCAGTAAATAGTTGGAGAGGTCAGGACCCTTGTTAAAAGAGTTGGAAAAATATCATGGTTTTGTGTGCTGTTGGCCCAGAGGCAGACTATCAGAATCAACCCACCTTCAATGGGATCCCTCCCATGTGAGCCATTTCACTACCCTAAGGATATTCTGGGCATCTTGTTTATCACACAGGTCGTGAAACACATAATTAAACCCAGGGAAACCTACAGCAAAACTCCAAAGTTTAATAAAAATTCAGAGGGATGCACAGCTACATGAGGCATGAAACCCGAGCTAGCTGGAGAGTTCTGCTATCTGTAATACTCCATAGTACATAATATATGCACTGTGGCAGATTTGAGAAAAGCAAAGGAAGCCTTGCTGATACACCTATCTACTATCCAACTGCCAAGAAATGGTGTGAATCATGCTTGAGAACTGCCAGATTAGTGGATTAATAAAGCAAAATGTAGCAATGTCTGATTGCACTATCAGCTGTAATGTTGTAAATAAAATGTTACGAACATATCTGGGGCAGCTCCCAACAAAGCCAGAGATAGATATCTCAATGCTCCTGTATTTTACTAAGGGGAGGAAAGCTGTTTAATGATTAATTAACTCATTAATGAGCAAAGGTACATTGAAAAACTATTTTCTATTTATATGCTAAACTGTGCAGCTTACGAAATAACAATATTGGATGTATCAAGTCAATGGGAGACACAAGGAGAATGGTTTTGTAATGAGTCAAGCCAGAGACAAAATTTCAAGATGTCATTTCTCTGCAAATGGTGATCACTTGCCCATAGCTACTCAGAAAGACTAAGGGAGTTGGGAAGAGGAGCCCTGGCATCTGATGCTCTCTGTAACAAAACCTCCAAAACGATACGGTGGAAGCTGAGTGCAGTAAAAAGACTTAATGATCTCTGAATCAAGCTCAGTCTTCACTTTCTTCTGTCACTGAAAATTGATTATGGGCTGTAGCTTTTCTCCTGATGTCTGGTAAAAGGTGTGGCAAACATTTCAGTTGCAGGAGGATTGCAGTGAAGATGTGGGGTCTGGGAGCCATTCTAATCCTTATTGAGAGCAGAACTTGGTAAGGTGTCAGCTTGTTTAAATGCATGAAGGGGAAAGAAGGAAGTGCATTAATGAGAATACTTTCAAGGACGTTTCATTTTGTCAGACAGAGGAGGACATTGGGAGCCCACTTTCAAACTTTCTTTTTTTTTAAATGAAAATGTTCCCTCTATTTTAGCTGAGGCCAAGAGGAGAATCAGAGCTAAAAACTGCAATTATAGGAAATGGCCAAATTTATCTTTTCTGATTTAGGATGACACACTTCAGCTAGATCAGGGGAGATTATTTAGTTTCATCATAACTGGATCTCAAAATATTGTCTCAGTTTGGCAAGGAACAGAGCTCTCTGGGTTCCAGGCTACAGAATGCAGCTTGAATACAAACCTCCTTTAGGAATGCAAGCGAAGCAAGCACGTCTATCTACTCCACCAGCTCTGGCAGAAAGCCTGTCCAGGGGTCCCAGTCGTCCTTTCTTGCGTATTGTTTACAGCCAGGAAGCTGCAAAAGCCAAGCAGACCAAACTATAGGGCATTTCATGTGGTGAGAGAGAAGGAGAAAAAGATAAATGCAGAAAATAGATTTCACTATGTGTTTTATTTAAAAATGTTTGGAGGGGAAGACCGGACTTTTATTGAGACCTTATATGTGGTCAAGAAACAAGAAAGAACTATATCTGTCATGCCCACCACAGATAATTAAGTCATTTATCCTCAGTGTATCTCAGTTTATTTTACTTTGGGTATATATTTCCCTGTTGCTACAGTACTTATATCAGGACTGTATGAAGCACAATCTAGCACAAAACACGTATGCTACCCAAAGAACTCATAGTATAAATATATCACACCCTCATATTAAGGCTGACCAGATTTGGTAATTAACATATTAAGTACTTAGAACCAATTCTTGAATTGCAGTTAAATAGAATTAAACTTTAACTAGAAATGTCTGAAAGTAATAAATAAAAATAAAATTAATTGATAAAATAAAAACCAAAAGTAAAATTTGATTTTAAAAATACTCTATTCAGTTTGAAGTGTATATTATATTGCTGGAACATACTTATTCATCCTTTACTGCAAAACTGCATATCTACAACAGACACCCTTGCTTTTGGCATCCTTACATTATTCTTTCACTGTTACAAATTAAGTTGCCATAGATCCATGTTTGATCATGTAGTGTTTTCTACGATAAAAGTCGTAGGATTTTGGATTTGGTAACCACAGGTAAAAATCATGGCCCATGATTCACTAACACTCAGAGCCACATGCTTGGCTAAAGAAGCAAAATTGACAGCTACAAAGATGGGAGATCATTGACAAAGAAGAATCTAAACACATGAATTTTACCATAGAATGGGCAAAAGGTAATAATTCATTTGTACAACTTATTAGAATCAGAATGTTACTTTAAAATTACTTCTTGATTAAAAATGAAAGACCATTCCTTGAGCATGTGTATCTGAAAACATTTTGAAGAAAATGAACACTGTTTTGGGGTACAAAGCACTTTATGTGTTAGATTTATCTACATGGTAACTCAATAATGCACTTACGCAAGCTCTGAGGAATTAAAAATGGAAAATGAGAAGATACAGGCTCAAAATAAATAGTAGAATCATAGAATCATAGAATCATTAAGGTTGGAAAAGACCTCTAAGATCATCGAGTCCAACCGTCAACCCAACACCACCACGCCCACTAAACCATGTCCCTAAGCACCTCATCTAGATGATGCACCTCGTTACTTCAAGCGCAGCAACATAGGTGTCTTTGAGACTGTAGATGCCTTTCATCCAGGCTGCTTAAAATGGGGGCAGTGGAACTTAGTTTCTGCAGCTGTCCACATAGATACAAACCAAAGGTAATCCAATATATCATGGTGTAGAGTCTTATTATAGCAAAGTTTGCGTCTGTACAAACCAATTTCTTTTTTCCTTTCTGTCTTCTCTTCTGTTCATCTTCCTCTAGCACGTACATTTCTTTAAAACTCTTAATTTCAGGTTTTGCAGTTATTTATCAGAAGCTTTGTGAGACAGGACACATAATTTCTGTTCCTACTCTTATGTTAAGGATAAAAATGTGATTATAAATACACTGAACAGTGTTTGTACTTTATTCTATGCTTACATAATGTAATTATTTTCTACTACAGGATTGTCAATCAGCGGATCAGAGGTCTGGCCAGGACTTCTGCTGTGACCCCTACTTAAATATCTGTCTGGGCTAGTTATCAGACAATGACAGATTTGTGAGGGTCTCATTAGCCATGTAATATTTAGATATGACAATCTTCTTTTCACTCCTGATGCCAATACAATTAAGTTCATCTTAACACAAACAGAAGGGTAAAAAAGTAATCAAGGGTTTTTTTATTTTTATTTATCTATTAATAAATTAACTAAACCATTTCACAAACTTCATTTATCTAGTTCTCTGTAGCCAAATCACAGGCCATGTGCTTTATCTGTGCAGGCTCTGACTTTCAATTTTGTCATTCTCAGGAGTGCATCCAAATGTGATACTTCAATGCCTGGCACTCTTAATGCCATTATTCCTGTAAAGTCACCATATCAGAACCTTTAATTTCATCTCTCCCAAGATAGTAAATGAGGTAAAAACATTTCTCAACCTGTCCTGCCTCCAAACTCATTTCAGCCATGGAAAACCTTTCACATTAAAGGCAAAATAGCCTTAATTCAAATTAGTGGCTCCAGTGGCTCGAAAAGGAATTCTTCCATGAATGAAAACTACTTGTGTAAGGATGTGCAGGATCTGTCCCTTAAGCTTTACACAGGAACCTGCCATAAGAAGGTGGTAAAATGAATAGTCAAGCCACATTTATTTCTTCTTTTCTGATTCTGTACAGAACTTCCAGACTTTGCCATCAAGTGGTCTTTGTCTCACTTTAAAAAGTACTTTTATAAAAAGGACATACTGACAGTATTATCTTATAACTTAATGATCTTTTTATTAAAGCTTTCAAGCAGACTGTTTCATTCTGAAGAACTTCAATTAATATGTCTAAAACCTCAGGATTTTTAAGGTGAAACTTGTAGAGCGTGAAAGTTTTTGGGACAGAGCCTCAGAAAATTGTATTTCTACTCAAACACATTAAAGTAAATTCACTATATATTTCAAGAAAATTTAGTTTTCATAAAAGGAATAATAATAATAAAAAAAAATTCATCAAACCCAATGCATTATCCTGATATTTGGTAAGTATTGACCAATGAAACCTTTTAAGTTATGATATTTTCATCTCCAGAAATCACACTTACTACTTCTTTATTTTACAACAGTCGATGGTAGTAAGTGATAAACTGAGACATGGTATGATCTTCTTTAGTTTGTTTTAGCTATGTTTATATATTTTGAAGTATAAGCAGCATTACTTATTACTATATATTAACTCAACATATAGTTTGGCTGTAGATCAGGAGTTGAAATGTAACCATAGAAAAATGGTGGAGTCACTAGCTCCAGTAATACATGTGGTTTATGAAGTCAGTTACCATTTGTAGCATTTGGAAAACTCATTCAGATTTGAATACTCAGCAATAATGAACATCATAGCAGCTATTCTTTAGCTTAGTTAGAAAGATACCTGTACTGTTGTTATGCATAAAGAAACAAATCTAATGGTAGTTCAGGTTACTGATGCAATGGAGCTAAATCCAGGCTCTTCATTGCTTTACTGGAAAGAACAGAAACTTCACTATGCCTATCTTTGCACATAAACAGTGATTTTAATGTCATACTCACTAAGCTGCTGAACAACGAAGTTCTTTTTTTATTTCTCAGGTTTTGTTGAAGAAGCAAACAAAATAAAAGGTGCCTGATTAGTCAAATTTTGCGGTTTGCAAGACACAGTCAAGCTCACTTGCAACAGTCTGTAATTTCCATGCAACAGCTGGAGCATACTGGGACTATCATTTCTAAGATATCAGAATCTATTCTCCAATTATTTCCAACTACAAATTAGGAAATAATGTCATCAGATAAGTAAAATAATTTTAGGAGGTCATATGTCAATCCACCATAGGCAATTTAAGTCAACTGGATGAATTGACACTAAAATAAATTCCTCTTGATAAAGAGGCTAATGACAATCTGTTTTAGAATGTGAAAATAATATTCTAGATCATAAAATGAGACTGACCCTTAAACAATTAATGGCTCTAAATTAAAATAATCCAATCAATGGATTGCTTCTATGTCAGCTTAGAGGTTGAATACTCAAATTAGTCTTTCCAAGAGACGAGTTATTTTAAAAAGGAGCAAGTGGAAAAGTTATTTCCAACAGCATGAAAGAGCATTTTGCACTTATCATTAGTTGGTTTTTCCCTGTATTCTCTCTACTTCTGCTTTTTAGGTTGAGTCACAGTTGTCACTTAGGTATTCTTGACAAAAAATCTATTAAGAACGGTTTTTCATGTGCAATATAATAAGCATCCCTTTAGTTTGACTCATGGGTTGTCAAAGCACATTTCATTTGCTCAATTGTAAGCTCACAGTATGTGTTTTCAAAAGGAGAATGGGGAAATAAAAATTAAATTCCAACTTTGTTTGAATGTGAGGATGAGTTTGAATCAGTAGCTGTGAGATCTTAAACATTTACATTATTTTCTATTGTATTTGAGTATCTAATGTAGTCTAAATGTATAGAATCACTTTTTAGGTTAGATGCAACACTGAACTCCTAATGCAGTCTTAGTGGCACTGCCATCTCAAACTGATACAATATAATTATGTCTGATTTAGAAAGAAATTCTGTTCCCTAACCATGGTAGGGGTGGAGGAGCTTCACTTAAATGGGTTGCATTAAAAATTCTTCCCTTTACCAATTTCTACTGATTGGCTCCACAGCAACTTCCTCTGAACTAATTACGAAAGCATAAATATTTATAAGATGACCCCAGGAACAAGCTACTGTTACCTCAGTCCTTACCAACTGCTGAACTGTTATTCAAGCCCTGAGGGGAAGAGTCCTGCACTTTATCTGCATCACCTGCTTGGTCTGCTATCCAGAATTACACAGAGGCCTTCAAGTAAACCATTGCAAAGTGCACACACACACACAAGAACAGTTTTGTTTTATGTAAAGTTACCAAATACCAAGGAGAAACTTACTCCTTCCATCACTAAAATTGTAGCTACTAAGGTCATGCAACACAAATTCTTACTTTTTCACTTGACTTGATCTGTCGGTCTTCCCGTTTGCACAGCAGAATCTGTCACAGAGCTTTGGCTCATTACCTTATAGGATGAATATTTGTCTTTTCCCCCCCTGCCAAAGGCAAATGTGTTTGAAAAGAAAAGGCACAGTTTTAAGCTAATGGTAAACCATCTGTAGAGTCATAGGCAACATAGGCTGGCTCTTGTAAATTATTAGGCCTAGTGAAGTAATAAGATACTGGAGAATGACCAAATGATAACCATTTTACTATGGAGGCTCGTTGAGGTGTTATAGTAGGCACCACAGACAGTTACGTGGTTCTTTGGGGTATGACAACAGTATATTTCTTAATAAACTTGTATCCTCAAGACAGAACTGCCATTGTTCAGCTCCAAATACCACTTTGAGGTTAACATACAAACGAAATTGTCTGATTCTGAAAACCTTAGCCAGCATGGACCTTTCTACTTTCATATCATTAGAAAAGCTTAGGGATTCTTTTCTACCTCCCAACTTTTAAAAAGACTTCACTTTAATTTTTGTGTGCACCAATAAAAACACAGACATTCACATGCAAGGTCAAGGCACAACAGAGAACCACTTTAACTTAACTTCAAGTCACCCTTTTGCAGCAAAGTCTTAGAAGCTTAACACTGAAAATTTTCATCCTTTTGTGAGCTTAAGTCACACTAGGAAAATTTAATGTGGCTTTTGTTTGTTTTGAAAAACTATATGGGTATTCATCTTACATACATACCATACACAGAGTCCGAACCCATACCACTAAGCCAATATGAGCTTTGCCTGAATGAACGCAGAATCAGACCCATATATTATTATAATTTTTGTAGTAAGAAGACTGGCTTATGTATATGAAATCTAGCTAAAAGGATGCATACTCCAGGCTCTAAATTCCTAAAGCACTTACCACTTATCAAATATTAACAATATTAAAATAATCAGCATTACTGCAAAGGAATTAGCCTCTTACAAGAGGAAAAACAACCTTCTGTTGTCCCTTAATCATGTGGAAAGTTACCTATGAAACAGAAGTCTTGCTTCATTCCTGAAAATTTCTCCAGATGTGGACTGTTTCAGACTATGAGGAACTGAATTTTCAGCAATTTGACTATCAGTGATCACTAAAGAAAGAGGTTGTCATGTGAAAGAGTGGTCAAAATTATATCTTGCCTCCACAGAAGATTATTCCAACAGTAAATTGTAACTTAAGTCCATCTCACCATGATGAATAACATGAATAATGAATACGTTATGATTTAAGAAAATAATTTCTATCCATTGTTTATTTTGCAGTTATTGTACCTGAGTGGGGATTGACACATCCTTTCAGCTCTGTAACCATCCTTTCAAACACATGATTATAATTGTGATTAGCATCACAGTGGGCTAAGCACAGTCATGTTAGTTAGTGCATCCCTTTTCCTCTCTAGAGACTTTTGCGGGGAGAACCCACTAGGAAAGCAGGCAATGAATTTTTGTGGGAAACTGTCAGATCTTTGTCTTGTTCCTCACTTCAGTTGTGACTGTGGAGGGAGGAGGAAAAGATTGAAAATCATTATCAGCAGAATGTCTAATGCCATCTAGGAATTATGAGGACAATTGGATGCGTTCCCCATATCTGAGTAATATTACAGATATACCTGTCGTTCTTTAAAATCATCTTAAGTCTCAGTGGAAACAGTGTACCCGTTCCCTACTGAGTAAGCTCATAAACTGTTTTTTCATTTTCTGAAAATGGAACAAAGAACTAAATATGCAATATAAAATTATGCATTTTATAATGCATAAAATTGATAGATTATTTATTTTCTTAACGTAAGTTTATGAACTTATCATAAAAATTGATTATTTTATTTAAAAAACTTTCTGCTCAGGGTCATCCAGACATCTAAAGAAAGGGATCTGTTTGCTAGTGGCAAAATTCATAGAGTTCATCCAAGATCTATTCATTAGCTGAACTTGAAGTTGGAGGATTTAACATATTTATAATATCCATTTCATACTTGATAGAGAAGAAGTGGATCGTCAGATATTTAGATGTTGCAGTGTATGTATCTGTGTCAGCATAACAAGTAAAGGTCTATTGAATGAATAAATTGAAAGGTATATTTTGATCTACATGCATCTGTTATGTTTTTAATTTGCAAGAGCTTATTCATAAAGTTACTCAATTTTTATTTCTTCATCATGCAAAAGAAAAACTGGAGCTAATATCAGAATAAAAGTTCATTGCATGTAACAGAATAATGATTTCAGCATTGTTATATCAAGAGAATTGTTTCTCATTTTGTGTTTGATTAAACAGTGATAGAAGAATAAAATCTTCAGTAATCCACAGTAGCTTCCATTCAGTCTCAAATGCAGCATAGCTCCCATTGAAGTGTTTATGCTTTGACATGCAATCTGCATTCATACAAAGTATTCTATGTAGTCAAGAAATCTCCATTTTTAAACGCTTTTAAATGCTTGTAGGAGGGGTATATATGAAAGTCTTCCAATTCCATTATGGGAGTAACCAATTCTCTACTTAAAATGCAATCATCCTTACTTTGTATTCAAATACTCAAATTCTTTGCGTTCTAAGTATTCCCTGTTCCATACAAGCAGCAGGGTAGGTTTCTTCAAGGTCAGCTCCTTAGTCAGCTTTAATTGCCATCAATCTAAAATCTATTTTAGAAAAAGTAATGGGACTGAACAAACTTTAAGGATGAGGCTACACTGTAGGTAGTGGAAGTGTTTCCTAGCTCCGAATGACTGCTGGAGCTACTTTTGTTTCCACGTGGGAAGCAAAAATCAGGAGTACACTGTGCTCATGCCTTTATTTTCACACAAGGCAGCCCAGCTATTTGAGCTAGAAGGAACTTGTGGATGATGAAAGCGTGAAAGCTATGAGGTAATTTGCAGAGTTCATCTGCCTCACAGCGTAGTTGGGGCCTACAGGCATCAAGATGACAACTGTTCAGCCTGAAGTCAATAAATTCAACCACATTTATACCCACATGCTAAGACTGGATAGCTTCTGTAGAGATATTCTCTGGCTGATAAGTGGGGAGTAGATATTCATTTCCTTCAACTATCAGGTCATCAAAAATCAGGACTCTAAAACCTGAACAGATATCACCTAACTTATTTATATATTCTATTAAGAGAGATGTAACTGTTATGTTAATAGTCATTCATTTAAAATTTTTTGCCACACTACCAATCAGCATTATTAGTCAGCTCTTCCCTTTATAATACAGACCTAACTATATAAAAATGTAAAGTTGGGGAGAACAATACATTTAGAACTAACGTCAGGAATTACTTGCAAAAATGACTTGAATAAAAAATAAGAGGGCGGGGGGAGGAATAAAGGAACTTCTTAAACAATGACGTGACTTCTTTGGCAAGATTATGAGGTAACCACAGTTCATTGCTCTGCTTGATAAAACAAATTAACTAATAATATTGGTGCCACCAAAATTAAACCTTTTTTAAATATTAAGGCTTTCATAATCCTAATACAACAATTATTAGTGCAGGTTGTTCTGCCCGAAGGCTGAAACTATTTTATTCTTGGTTTCCATGATGAGTGCCATACAGAGCGTTTAATGCTTGCTGACTGAACTCATTCTGTCAGCAGAACAGTTGATGTTTCACACTAGAATGCTAACTGTACTTCAAGGACAAGTCATCTGATCAAAGGGTACCACAAATCTTCACAGAGGATGACAGATGGGAAACGGTAAAGTGTTATTTATGTGAATGACCATTATGAATTTAAGATGCTCTTCTAAGCCATTTCACCATTACTCATTCACCTTTTAAATAACCCCTAGTTCTTGGCATTGCAATTATCATTGCAATTATCATTCAACTGCATATTATAGCTGAATAGTCTGTTTATGTGAAAGCAGCATAAGCTACTGTATACACACAGACACACAGATATACATATGTTTGGAAGCAATTTTTTTGCTTTATATTTAGATGTTATAAATATTCAGTGATCCAAGAGAGAGAAATGACCTGACAGCTAAAAAACATGAGGCGGTCAAATATCAAAACCAATCCATCTTCCCTGTTTAAACAACTGTTATTTGGCATGAAAGAATGTACTCAGAAATGACCAATACTCTTCTTTTAATGGACTTTATCATCTGGTATAGACTTCAGAAGACCACTGGCTGACTTGACAGATGCAGGTTCATGATCTCCAAGACGAGACATTTAGGGAGGTAAATGTTGTTGAATGAAAGAAAGAGAAATAAGATAGAACTGTCAAAGAGGAAAATAAATCCTTCACTAAGGCCAGTTTTTTGCGGATCCAAAGCTTGTGTCCTTGGGATAGAACAGGACACTGGTCAAAAAAACTATGACTGGTATGTTTCCTCCAGCTAAACAAACGTGCTGTTTACTATAACTGCTTGAGCAGTGAATCCAAACCTGACATACTGAGCACTAAATCCTGGTCTCATTAATATTCCAGATATCCTCTGAAATTCAAAGTAATGATCTCTTAGCCAAGAAGGAATGTATCACCTTTCATACATTTGGAAGTTCAGTAAGTATTCTCAATGTAACCACATTATTCCTCTGAATGAAAGTGGCAAAGATGCAACATGACAATTCCTTTCAGCCTAGCTTCCCTATTTATAAAGGGAGAATATTCAGTGGCTGCAAAACATGAAAGGCTGTCAAGGATCCATGAATCATATTGTCTTGAAGAAAAATTCTAGTATTTCCTTCACACAATCCTTACAGCCACAAAGGTAGCAGAATGTCTACTGTTTAAGGAGGCATCAACATTTTCCTGCCAGCTCTCTATCATCTTAATCCCTCACTTGGATTTTAGAAAAAGGTAGGGGAAAACTTTTTTTATATCTAAAAAAAAAAAAAAAAATCAAATTGAATAAGTGGAAGAATTTGTGTTTGTCTTAACACTGTTCCTAGAAACCTTCCACGTCTCTAAGATTGGATTTACAACCTGGTCTCTAATCACCTTCTTTACAAACTCAAGGATGTTTTACCTTTACTCTAACATCTAGAACCATCTAGCTATATTAAACATCCAGAATATACTACTCAAAGAACAGATATGAACTAGACATCTGAATTTAAATATACCAAGCAGTTAACAGGATTTATATCAGTTCCTTGAAAATGAATAAAAGATGTCTAAAGCCTTTTAGCATCTTGGAAATCTCAACTGCAGACTAAAGACCCCAAAACGAAAAGGTATCTGTGAAGTCACACTCAGGGTTTCCTGACTGCATCCAACCACTTGTAAGATATCAACAACACTCAACCTATAGCAGTTTGATCTTTTGCTCCCTGAGTTCTCCCATATCACACTTTTCTCAGTCTCTGTTATCAGATTGCACCAAGCATCACCTGGATGATTTCGAGGTCAGTGAGTTACTCAACAACATGTACTGCACAACAGCTACTACAAGAAAAAATAGTAACAAATACCGCCTGCTGGCAAACAGTAAGTCTAGATACAACTTCGTGAACAGCAGCAAGTCTGAACTGTCACGTATAGCTTGGAGAGATGATATAACACTGTACGGTACCTGGAAGGGAGCAGTCAATCCCCACAAATCCATTTCTCCTTTGCACGTTATGACACAGATTTCCTACCCTCTTTCTCACCACTTCAAAATAACTCCGGGTGATTTGCAAGTATTTATAATGTCCTTTTAATTGAGTCAGCTATACCTATTAAACATGCATGTGAATTGGTAATATTCTTTTATTAAGAGGAAAATCACAATATGTGAAACATGGCTGAGAAAAAAAACCCACAAGAATCACAGTAAATGCATTCAAGAAAATGTGCATGACAAGTCAGAAGTAATACTGTACAAATACGTTTCTCTGTTAAATATTTTTCTTAGTCATTGTTTCTTTACAATATTGAAATATGTGTTTAAATCTCTCAGTGTTATCTGAGGCAAACATCATGAACATCTGAAAAGTTAGATATTCCAAATTACTTTTATACAAATTAGGTAAAAAGAAGTAGTGGCTTAGAGATCATGACACAAGTTCTTGTGTGCATAACATCATCACAGCAGAATTTCCATGCTTTAAAAACAGATCAATAGTCATGAAAGTGTAGAGGGTTTAAGAACTTCTGCCAAGAACGTAATTTACTAAAACATTCAATATAGCAATGAGAAAAACATTTTCTACTCATTTTCTACCTCTTTAAGTAGATCCCTCCAATTAACTAAAATGAAGGAACTGAGTTATTTTTAATTATAGTGAAATACACAACAAGCTTGACCTATAATAACATGCGTACCAGTGTAAACTAGCAATTTAAATTATTCAGTTGTTGTACAAATAATGTGCTCAAATCCAGAGAAATTACAAAGATTATTCTTTTGAGTTCTGACCCAAATCTTCTTAATATCACTGGAAGGATTATGAGTGTTCTTAATGACAGTTGGATCATACTGGCAGAGACTAATAAAGAAAATACCCTGCCATAGATGGTTTGTTTTAGAGAGAGACCATGTCTTTTGCTTGGTAACATTCCAATCATATAGCAGCTGGCCCCTTCATTTATATACCTTGACTTTCCCCTCATATATCAGAATATGACTGAGACCAGGAAGAAGCCAAAACAAAATGGCAGCAACTCCAGATGAAATTTCTAAGTGATCCCACTGGATTAATATCTCTGCCACCGTTCTGCAAATTAATATCCATGAGAAATCAGCAGGAGATTTGTTTGCACTGACTCTTCAAAATTAAGGACTTAAAAAACTAATCCAACCTGAAGAGACAAATGCTTTTCCTGAAGCAACTCTGAGACTGTATGGATGTAAATGAATGTGAAAACAATAATCAATTCTCCAGCTTTCACACTATTTAGATTTTCTCCAATCTGGGAGAAATATCATAACTCCTTTCCATCTAAAAAACCCTGGAAGTGATAAAGAACTTGCATATTTTAGAATAGCTGTAAGGATGTTTGAGATAACTGCATCACATTGACTGTATCAACATTAAGCAAATTTCTAGTTCATAACAGGACCAAGTGGAATCAAGTTAAAGACAGACAAACTGGCTGACAAACCATTGCAATAAAACACATCTACCTGACTGAACTGAGCTTTGATTGGACCATTTTGCCTTTGAATCTTTCATTTTTTTTTTGATCTTAGAAGAGGAAAATATCTGGAATGATCAATATGAGGCACATTTTTTAGCAGAGAAAAGCACATCAAGTGCAAAAAATTTTTAACAGATCCAAATATAAAGGAATAATATCTTTAGACTTCGAGCAGCAAGGGTGAAGAACATGTTCACACATCAAAGTCAAGGGGAAAAAAGAACAAGGGCAACAGCTCAGACACTGAGGCTATGGAGTAGAATTAGTAGTAAAGGCATCTCTATGGAAGAGCTGCAGCTTAGTCTCAAAGTCTGCTGGTTGCTAACTATCATATCAGATCCCTGTGCCAGATTTGCACAGATATAGACAACTGCTGATTAATTTCCATTTCTGAATACATTATAAGCCAGGCAGGCTGAGAAGGGGAGCTTTTAAGTTCACCCTACAAATAAGGAACCATGTTTTTGTCCCATTCTCACATCTTCCTTTTCATCTTTGTTGTTCCTCATGTTTCTGTAGTTATTTTCATCTTTCTCCCATTACAGCTGTTTAATGCTAATGAGATAATACTTGATCCAACCCTAGGTAAGTCAACATGCTTTCTTTTGTGTGAATATCAAATACCTGGACTCACACTTCTATGGTAATACACGGCCCAGGTAATCATGAAAAGACACTTAGTTCTTTGATAGTAAAGGTGACTTGCATTTTAACTACTTGGCACCCCAGAAAAGCTCTATGAGAAAGGAGAAAGAAGGTTGCAGAATCCAGGAGAAAATTCTTTTCTTCTAGAATGACTGAGCTAGGTGGGAAGGAAAGGATATAAATACTGAATGGAACAGAATCACTCTCAGGGTACCTGGACTCAATAGGCAGACCAGTGCATGCCTTTTTATGGGGCATAACTTTCTGCATTTAATTCAAAGTCAGTTGAGGTCAATGGAAAAACTCTTACTGGATTTGCTAGCATTTGGAAAAAGCTGTAAATCTGGAAGCAACTACAGTGCAACTATTTGTATTTTTTACATGATAGGTTCATGGGGGATATGCAGATATTACGTAGAACGCCTGTCAGAATCTGACAACTAAATGGTCGTATCCGCACATTGCACAGAGTCTGAGCCAGCTCACACAGAAACCAATGGTCAAACTCACACTTCCTTTGGAGCTGAGGGACTCTGAATGAGACTGTTTTGGCCCCTGAATTGGTTCTGTAACTTACAGGGACAGGTATTCTTCTGACCAAGAGTGTAACACCCTGATGTGAAGCTGAACTCACAAAATTCACTTATGGTAAAAGCTCAAAGAGGATTTAAGTCCATGAAAGAATCCTGACCTGTTCTTGATACATGTTATTAACTTTCTTGACAACTGACTTCTTAAAGTTTGGTGTTTCAATTAAAGGTGTGCAAAATACTTCAGTCTGAACCACATTCAAAAGTAGAATTGTTTCCAACTTGACCTGACTTTCTGAATTAGTAGTGGACTGCTTGATATACTTTTAATATCTGCAGACTATTCACTTGCACTGGAGAGGAACAGTCTTGGTCGACTAGCTTATCTTGAAATGTTCTGAACCGGCCATGCATTTAGAGTTCAAATTAAGGTCATTTGAGAAGCTCACATGCTGCTTTGGCCCCGACTTGGTTAACTCTACTTCTGGAGACAGGAAACTGAGTTTAATTATCTGAGCCCCTAGATATTTCAAATACTGGTATACCCAGTGATGCTTAAAAGGAGAGTGTATAATTTTTCATCTGTAATATATTTGTATATTGCTATCTATCAGGACAAAACACTAAACTCAGGCCAAATAGGTGCAGTGAACAGGGAGGACTCTTCTTTCAGCTTCCAGGATGGAGAGATTTTAAGAAATTGACTGAATCTGTTTATGAATTGTTTTGGGTTTTTTCCCCTAGTGTGAGTCATGAAGAGACCACTTTTTTAATAGTACGCAAAGGAGCAAGAAGTATTATCCAGCAGAGATGGCCAGAAATACAAACTGGGGTTCACTAAAAGCTCTCTACCAGAAGTTCTTCACTTCAATGGTATGACACTGAAGGGCCTCCCTCACCTTCCCAGTTGCCCTTACACAACAGATATGGGGCTCTGGAACTTGAGGGCCAGACAAACGAGGAGGAAGATGAAGGTCCATTCAGGGGGTTGCCTAGGGTGAGTCAGTCAGCCCCACGCATTATGACTGCCTCTGTTAAGAAAAAAAGGAGGGTAATTGTCATAGGCGATTCCTTTCTGAGGGGAACAAAGGGCCCAATATGCCGACAAGACCCCTCCCACAGGGAAGTCTGCTGCCTCCCTGGGGCCTGGGTTAGAGTCATTACCAGAAAACTCCCTGGTCTGTACAGCCCTCTGACTATTACCCACTATTGGTTATACAGCTTGCCAGTGATGAGGTTGTGGAGGGAAGTCCAAAAGTGATCAAAAAGGACTTCAGGGCACTGGGGCGATTGGTTGAAGGATCAGGAGCACAGGTAGTGTTTTCCTCAATCCCTTCAGTGACAGGGAAGAATGCTGAAAGGAACAGGGAAACACACCTGATTAACACATGGCTCAGGGGCTAGTGCCATCAGTGGAATCTTGGCTTTTTTGATCATGGGGAGGTTTATGCAGCACCGGATCTGCTGTTGACAGATGGAGTTCAGCTGTCTCACAGGGGAAGAAGGATTCTTGCTCATGATGTGGCAGGGCTCAGCGAGAGGGCTTTAAACTAGTTTTGATGGGGAAGGGGATAAAACCAGGCTCACTAGAGAAGAGCCTAGGGGTGGCACACCACTGTTGGGAGCGAAATCAATAGCCCAGCTCATCTACACCAATGCACACAGCATGGGCAGCAAACAGCAGGAGCTGGAAGTCATTGTGCAGCAGGATAGCTATGACTTAGTCACCATCACGGAAACATGGTGGGATGATGCACGACTAGAGTGCTGCAATGGATAGCTATGAGCTGTTCAGAAGGGACAGGCGAGGAAGGAGGGGCAGTGGGGTGGCTCTGTACGTTAGGGAGTGCTTTGGTTGTCTAGAGTTCCACAATTGTGATGATAAGGTCAAGTGCTTA
>NW_009191876.1:0-20595 GCF_000690835.1 Fulmarus glacialis
TTATTATTATTATTATTATTACTATTATTGAAGAATTCAATCCTAACTGCCAATTAAAAGGAATTGCAGAAACAGTTTGGTAATTATTTAAGGAATACAATTACATTACTCACTCTGAAGCTTAAGCTTCTTTAAGAGGATCCAACAGGACCTTAGAAAGTGCTATAAGGACCATCAAGAATGGTACACTTAAAATGAATTTCAGCAGAGCTGAGGGCCAGGAAACTGCAGGTTTATGCTGAGTGATTTGAAAAGACAGAGAGCCTTGCCAGGAG
This sequence comes from Fulmarus glacialis, assembly GCF_000690835.1. Classification (NCBI taxonomy): domain Eukaryota; kingdom Metazoa; phylum Chordata; class Aves; order Procellariiformes; family Procellariidae; genus Fulmarus; species Fulmarus glacialis. Next base: position 276 of record NW_009191876.1, read on the forward strand.
GGAGACCCTGAGTTCACCTACCAACCCTGCCAAGAATAATGGAAATAATAATAAAAATAAAAATGCAAAAACATGAAAGTTAGCACTGTGTTGACAAGGCTTCAGTAAAATTTCAAACAGAGGGGCTCTATCACTAAGTCTTCCCACTGAGCAACATTTATAGTTATTACTTTCTTGCTGCTGGCAGCCAGCCTTTATAGACGTTTTGAGAATACATCCAATATAGGAAGTGGCCTGTTGTTTTTTCTTTCTTCCAGCTACATTATTGATATTTCAGGAGAGTAATTGAACTTCTCAGCACCAACTTGTTTTCTCCATGAACTACTATCCCCTGTAGATACGCATGTTTTCAGGGCATATGCTAAAGTAACTGTAAATCCTACGCCTAAATAGCACTTGTATTTTATCAGCCTTTGTAGGAGAAGAAACGGTATCCTAGCTGTAAAACATCTGACAGCACTTAAACTGTACTATGTTTCATCTCTTTCTCACACATACACACACTTTCACACACATTTCATTAAAGTCTTTCTTTTAAAAAGTCATCCAAAATTCACATTATCGTCACCGAATCTTTGTTCCAACCTACCCAGGCTGGCTGTTTGCTCATTTTGCAATGAACACATCGTACCACAAGCAATGTTAATACTCTAACAGCTATTCATAATAAAGAAACTAAACTAAATAATGCAAAAAACAAAAATCATGATGGAAAGCACAGTCCGGAGGATCACAAAGAGAAGTGGCTCCACTCTCAGCACACAGCACCCGGCAAGTCTCTCCTGCTGTTTCAGGCTCCAGTGGGTGCAGGACAGGGTCGGTGGGCTCTCAGCTAGGACAGGGTCAGTAGCCAATACTCGCTCCCTGTCTTGGTTTCTGCAGGCACTCAGGCTGGCACCACAGCAGCTTCCAGCATGTACCCAGACAGGACAGGTGAGGGACAAAGGTCCCATTAAGTAAGTACTGATACCTTCACAGCCACCTTTCTGCCCCAGCCACTATATATTTAAAGTGGAAAAGCCAAAGGAGTAGTTTCCGTACTGTTAGTTAGAGAATGGGAACACTTTCTTTGGAAGCTTACGTGGAAAATTAAGAGGGGGAGTTTCCACTAGAAAGAAAATTTTTGAAACTTTCCAATTAGGTGGTTTTGTTACGTGCCATGGCTGAAGTACAGCAGGACGCAGTATCACCACATGGTGCCTTAATTTCAATCCTCTCTATAGACCCAGAGGCCCCGAACACAGATGTGGTGACAGGGAACCCTGCCTTGTAACAAATTAGTAGACTCCAGGTGGCAAAGGAATGAGACACCGTACCAGGAATGCATGCCTTGGCTGGATTACCCCCACAAGGCACATTATAGGATATCCACACACAGTGTCTTCAGCCCCCGTCTCTTCAGAGTCCTGGTAGAAGACAGGCTGTCAACAAAATGGAGCAACCATAGAGCAGAGTGCTTGGCATCTGCCAGGCTATGGCAGACTCTGTAATCTCATGTTTGCACACTCCACACTACCTTTGGTCCTGGCTTTCTAGAGCTTTCAGCAGAAGACGAGTGATACTAACGCATGTTTAAGATTTCAGCCTGCCAATTGCATTTTTTGCTCAGGTCATTCCATTTAAGCTGCTGTGAAAGGCTTATGGTTTCCTGAACCCAGTGACAATGGGTTACAGGGAAGAAGAGACATTTTCAGAGCTTATGATTGTTTTCCCAAGCTTTAAAGATAGAAACCATGGCCGGACAGTAGGGATTTTTCTGTGTGCTGTGCACAGGCGGAATATGAAAAGCCTGGTGCTATCAAATGTGAGTGGTGAAAAGGGAGTTCCACACCGTGGGATGAAAACACAGTCCCAGCTGGGGGCTGCATGGCAAGGATGCTTCTGAGTAGCAAGTGTTTGAGCTGGCCTCAGCTAAAAAGAGCCTCAGTGGTTTGTGATCTAGACAGGGATGGATTCAGCGAGCAAACTGTAGTGCTGAAAAATGGAGGTAACTGCTGAAGGAGACTTGCTGCTTTTTTAGGAAGTGGAGGGATGGTGCTCGTGCACTTAAGGTGGAAGGAGAAGGATGTCAGAGCCAAGTGGGGAAGAGGAATCCTTGGGAGAAAGGATGCAAGAAAAAGGAGATCATGGGGAAGGTCTAACAGAAAGAAGAAGGAGCTAACAAAGCAAAAAAATACTAATTTTCTTCCATACTTTAAAGGGCCCCAAATTTTCCAACTACAAGAGGAATACACGAAAATTGAGAAAAAATGTCTTTATTTTTCGACACCTCACTAGCACTTCCTTCCTCCTCCCCAAGAACACATCTTACCACCAACTACAGTGCTGTATTCCTTCTATTTAAAAATACAATTCATTTTCAGTGAAGAGACCACAAAAGAGGTCCTCATGCAGTCCAACCAGACATTGTAAGTCTAGCCAGTGCCGAAGGAAAATTGTAGTATGGAATCATCTTACCTAGCGTGATCATTTTGAGGATTCATTAAGTAATATTTTCATGTTAGTTTGAAAACAGGAATCTGCCCTTAGGTTGCTATGTCCAAATCTATGCATTTAAATAAATGTCATGATTTTAACAAATCAGAAAGCTTGACAGTTTACAGTGGATATTCCTACATCAATTTTTAGATGTCTAATTAAAAAAAAAAAAACAACAACAAAACAAAACAAAGCACACACACAAAATACAGTTGTTCAGAAATATTGGCATAATACAAATGCTCTGTTTATTATCTGTTTATTTTTTTAAAGGAATCATTTTGTGTTTGCTTTCCATTAAATTTTCAGGGACTGATGCTAAGACTTATGGAAAACAAATATTCAAAATTAAATGTACCAAAAACCTTTATAAATCTTATTTTCAGTCTACACATGTAAAGGAAGAGTTTGCACATCTATCCATTCCTGGAGTGATGTAGCCAAGCTGTAGTTCAGCAAGCAAATCAGAAAAATAAATCTAAGAGAAAGAGATAACAGAAACATTTTAATAACAAATGTAAGAACATTCTGAACTACTCCTGGACTTAATGTGAGGAGATAATGAGGCTAAATACTTTTAATAAATTATTCATTCTGAATTACACATTCATCTGCTGTAGAAATCTACTGTGATCAGTAATCTCTTTCCTTGAAGTAAATTAGCACCTTGCTAAGTCAGTTTCCTCTGCAGCGAAGACTTGACCTTGCACGTGCTGAGGATTGTGGCAGTCAGAGAAAAGCTCAGTTAAGTGTTGTAATTTACTCAACCAGTCTCTTAAGCACCTGCCAAGAAGCATAAATATAGAAAACACAAGCAGATTTTCTTGGGGAAAAACAAACAAACAAACAAACAAACAAATTTTCAGGGAGAAAATGCAAATATAAGAAGTTGGGAGTATGAAGTCCCATTTCCATCCTAGACGCTGAGAGCAAAGGACATGAAGCCTGCCTAAATCCCCCTAAATCTTGAGGACTGCAATCATGCAGTCCTGAAGGCTCAGCCTAGAGAGTGCCCAGAGCACCAGGAGAGCCCTTGCACTCTGCACCCCTTTCTTGCACACCCTTCCCAACTTCAGGAGGTCTACCCACATGGTTGGTATGCTGAAAACACACTGGGAACAAAGTGGTACACACCAGCCAGGGGAGCAGGCTTCACCAAGGGGTGACTCGAGCATCCAGGAAACCCAGGGGAGTGGGCTTCACCGAGGGGTTATCACCCCCTCTCTTCACATGGAAGCAGTGAGACAAACTGAGACTAAATTTGTTTTTTGTTTGCTTTTGAAAGATTTGACCTAGCTAAACATCACCCAGCCCAGGATGTCCCCTGCTCCTCCTTCACATGAGCCTGGTGTCTGAGCTGCGCTTAGATTATTAATTCTTCCCAGCTAAAACACGCTTAGGCCAGCACATCTGAGAGACCAGAGCAGCAAACAGGAATCCACGATCAGGTGAGAAAAGCATACGCCAGCCAAAACATCTGCTGCTGCCCGCATGGTATGTCACCACCATACCTCGTATCCAAGTACCTCACCTGCTCTTGCAGGTTGTAACAGCCACCAGCAGGAGAATTGAACCCTGCACACTGGGTGGGACCTCAGAAATCATCATATGTGAGCAAAACCCAAAAATACCAAGTAGAAAGTCTTGGTCAAGGCCAACTGCAGACTTCCATAACGTGTCATAATATTGTTCTGAGTCGTCAATCACCGCTCTGTTGTATAGTCCAAAACAAGAAGGTTGTTTGTAACGTGATTGTGGTAGCCAAAAGTCATATTTCCTTTGGCTGGCAGAATGGACACCGTACTTGTTAAGGAAATAAGTACTTAAATCACATCGTGGTGGCAGCTTTAGGGACCAACATGTCTCAGGATCTGAAGCAGAACCCACAAGCTTCCTTGTTTCTCTATAATGTCTTCCTATTAAATTTTAGAGGAAAGTCACTTTCCCTATAAGGTGATCTGAAAGTTAGTAAGGCCCACTCCAAACTCTCTTCTATATTAAAAGAAAAAAAGCATTGCTGTTTTATTCGGTTAAACAAGGTGTAAAGGAGAGCAGAGTCAACTCCTTGGCTTTGTGAGTGTCAGACAACTTCACGCTTGAGAGGCATGAAATTAATGATTAATTAGTTCATTCACTCATTCCTTACACAGGAAAACAGGTACCTACGTCCCTGTAGTGCACAGTGTAATGAAACAGCTTCTGCTCTAACTCAGAGCTAGAATACGGTCCCAAGGACCACCCAAGGACTCGTTGCCTCCATTCCTCTGCAAGGACTCTTAAACTAAGCTGCTGTATCAGTACTTATGAGAGCTGCCAATACATATGCCACCAAAACATATGAGAGCTGCTACTCTATGTTGGCATCAGCTGAGACTGGCAAAAGAGAAAAAGCTGAAGAAAAACCCTTACACATGGAAAGGATGGTTGTATCTACGCTGCACCTACCAAACATGCAAAGAAAATGCTCCTGTGTGACTGAGTTGCTACAAATCTGCCAAGGTTTCTGCAGAATGCCATTGCCCATTTTCATACCCAGGCTTATTGGGATAGCTGAGAACTATAATGCTTGTTTGGAAGATAATTGCAACTGCCTGCAAACAGTGCTTTTCAGAGGCTGAGAAGTGTCAGCTAACAAATTTTCAGGTGCTGATTTAGGGGGCAATCTCTTCTGGGAAATCAGTTTTATTCTTCTCCACAAAAGAAGGGAACCCTGAGCTGGGATAATGATTCTAAATACTTTTCTAAAATCCTCTCGCTCCTTCCCACCCAGCCTTTCTTCTTTTGAATCTTACTGTAAGTATATAGCATTCAATCTGAAAAACCTCTGTATGTGAAACAGAACCTTTCGGCTCCGGCATAATTTAGCCACTTTAAACTGCTGTTACTTGGATTTTTTTTCTTAAATTTCACCTTCAGGCAAACAGGGGCTTGTTAGTTGGCTTTCCTTTTGGGTAAAGATGTGCTGCGTGTAGTCACAGACTTAAATGATAGTTTTCATGTGATGCTTTAAGGTGGGTTACTAAAAACTTGTCTAGAACAAGCCTTTTAATGAATTTTTAAAAAGAATTCCCACTATGTATTGATGTCAGTGCCAGAACTCTGCTATCAAGCAACCTGCGTAAAGGCACCAGCTGCAGGCCCTGGCAGTAAGCCGCTCTTTATTTTTACTGATAGTTCTTGGGAGTCCCTAAGGCACTAACCTCATACTGGCTCCTGTCAGTACGTTTCATCTTGGTCTCAGAGCAAGTAGCAGTATTTCTGACTGTTTAGGAGAAGCCTGGCTAGAATAAGCTGGATTCTACAAGGTTTCCTTATTTTCATGAGTGCATATTTAGTCATGCACATTACTTCATAAATGAGCAAAATATAGGAATTTGAGAATTTGTCATCATCATAGAGAATTTGTCATTTTGAAGAAAGTATTTCCTCCTCTTAGTATTTGTTGGTCACAAGATTTTGACACTTAAGTTTGTCACTGAAAATTGCCTCTCTTGGCAGGAGAGTGGTTTGAATACATATTCCACATCTGGAGAAACAAAACAGAGATACTTTTTCTAAGTGTTTTTTGTTGAACTGGCAGCCCCTTAAAAGTTAATCAGAACATAGAAAGTTAAAACAAGTATCAGAGTAGATGGATTTCTAAGCCAAATACATGTGATGGAAGAGTACATAGGATTTGTGTCTCATAAAAGCAACTGTATTTATTTCTACTTTTCTGCAAGCAAACTCACCATAATGAGTATCCTTATTGCTTTCATGAGGCAAGTCCTCTACCATTTTCACAGTATTAAAAAATCAAACCACAATATCATTTGGTTATATGTTTTAACAGCGCTGACATGTAATAGAATCTTTTCTAAAACTGTTTCTGTCCAATATCCCTGTCGGTATCTCGTTAACTGTTGCACATCCCTCCATTTGAACAAAATGTCCTGAGGCTTCTGGATCTTCCATTAATCTCCTTCATTCACATGAAACATTTTGTTTTCTGCCATTTTGAGCACCACTCCAACCACACCTCCAGGCTCTCTCTTTCGCTCAACCCTAACCCGAACCCAAACCTGAACCCTACTTTCCGGCTCAGGCCAGGACTAAGACCCCACCTCTGACGCACACCACAAATGTCCTCTGAGCACAAATCTCTTGGCTGCCCTAACTTTCCTTTGGATGCCCATTTCCAATCCCACTGCAATCACACCTCTACGCTCTCTCTTTCGCTGAACCCTAACCTTAACCCAAACCCTACTTTCCAGCTCAGGCTGTTTGTGGCATGCGACCCACAAGGGTCTAGCTGACGTTCAACAATTTACCCATTTGATATTGAATTTATGTCTAGTAATTTGGCAATAAATATTCATCATCTCTCAGTTTTGGCTCCCCTTCCAGGGGGTCATGTTTATTCAACTTCTGAGCTGAGAAAAATGTTTACTACCATATCATTAATTATGAACAAAGCTCTGGCTTAACTTGAGCAATAAATAAAACTCAGGCTTGTGAAATTCTGTTAATGGGCATCATGTCAAGCAAGGATCCTTTAGACTAGCTATTCTTGGAGACTCCTGTTGTGGCTGCAATTCTTAAAGCATTTTAAAATACACAGCAACATATTAACCACAGGCCAGAACCTCTGGTGGAGGTACATCAATTTAGACTTGCATAACTTGCTCTGATTTTTCCAAGGAGAAGTTACAGAGAAACTTCAGAAACTCAAAGGCCATATAATAATTAAGACGTGGCAGTATTCACAGATCTCTGAAGGGGAATAAGAAATAATGAAGTGAGACTATGAAAGGCATTATTTAGCCTTGAAAAGCTGTCATTGTTTCTAAGGTTAGAAAGTGACTTCTGGTACTTATATTGCAGTAGAAGAATCAAGGGAGAATCAAAATACACATTAGTCAACTTAATGTAGGTAAAAATCAGCTTCATTGAAAAGATATGAACTTCCAATTTTGAGGGGGAGAGTGGGAGGCTTGGCCATAGCAAACTTCAAAAGTATGTTAGGAAAATCATTGAAACTGGCATCTTTTGCCCCTGAAATTTCAGGCCTTTTTTTTTAACTAATTTTCACAGCAAAATCACTGCAATTTGATAGGCTGGTATTTTGCATGAATTGTATGTAACGTTGCACAGACCTTCAAGGACAGCGTGTTTGCTAAAATGCTTGCATGGGGAATTAAATCTCCCAGACAGGACACTCAGCCATGGTTGGGTGGTGACTGAAGCCTCCATTGCAAAGGTCCCTGCTTCAGCATCTTCAGCTGGATCAGAAGAGACTCCCCAAAGCACTTCATTCCTACTCATATATCCTAACTACACATAGACCATCTCTTAAGTATTTTAACTATGCACAAATACTGTCCTACGTGACCATTTTTGCAGAAACCATTCCCATTGACTATTTCAAATGTCTTACCTATGTAGGATTTGATCACTTCGGCAGTGGGAACCACCTAGATGAGTCTTTGGGACACTCCACCCAGGATGTTAATCAACACATTTAAGCATAAAAATTGGGCTACACACAGCAGGAGCTGCCTCAGAAAATGTCAAGAACTGTCTAAAATTCCCACCTGGTCAGGCTCATGTAACAGTCAAATACTCAGTTGTGAAGGTTTGCTGGTTTCAAGCTGGCCCACTGCCTCAAGCCAGTCCATATTTCATCTATGCAAAGCCTAGCTGGGATGTTCCTGGACCATGAGAGGAATTAATGAATTAAGCACACTGGGTGTGCATACAAGCACAGCCCTGATGCCCAGCTGCACCACAATTGTAACAAAAGAGCAAACTTGATTTTCATATGTATGATTTACGTGTAATTTAAGTCCCATAAGTCTTGCCACAACAAGTGCTCTGTTATTGTCAGTAGCCTTTTCCACAACTCTCCATGTGAGGTTTCCTTTCAATAACCTAAAGGTGAAAGAATCCTCTTGAATTCAAGTGGTCTGCTGAATGTACGTGTCTTCATTTGTTAGTTTTCCATTTTCTGGTATTGGCTAAGTAGTCCAATGTCCCAGATTACTCATTTCCTTACTTAGTAGAATTCACTTTTTTTTTATTATCACATAACACAGCTATTTTATGTCTTCATAGGCTATTTTATGTGGCATTACCTGTCCTTCCAACTCTTAATTTGCTTTCTTTGCATCTCTGCAAAGGGGAAGAACAAGAATAGAAAGAGTTTGGAAATCATGATCTGAAAGTTATAGTAGAAAAATTTGGTTTCTTTTCTGAATGAGGTTATGAAATCACTGCAGCTGTTAAGAGCAAATTAAATTAGCACTGACATTATCTGATTCCAGCTCTAAGGTGGGGTAGATTAACTGAGCTCTTGAAATCTCCTTCAGTCCTGCATTTTTTTTTATTTGAACAATCTAATTTAATTCAATTTATCATCAAAACCCTCACTGTAGCAATGAGAGAAAACAGTGCAACCACAACTCCTTTTGGGAATCCCCTTTCTAAGAGACACACTTGAGTTTTTAGTATGACACTAATTGAAACACTTTTTTGATAGACTAGAGTGCCTAACACTCAAAATTAAAGCTCGCTGTACACCAGTGGGATGTAGGCTCATTTCAGGAGAATTCCCAAAAGCCATTCCAGGATGGCTTTTAAGTTGAAATGATGGTCATAAGGATTCGTGCTCTTAAATCCTTTGGATGCTTTTGAAAATCCTTGCCTTAATTTTCATTCCTGTAGTGTCGCAGTGACATCCAGTGGTCAGTATGATTACTCTTAAATTGGGCTCCAACCCTACCAAAATTTAAGAGCATCCTTACCTGTGCACATTGTAAGCCAATGCATGTGCTTCATGCCTGTTAGTTTTCACAGAACTGGTGCTTGATTAAGCATTGACTCAGCACTTGAAAAAGTCACAAAGACTGTCAGAAGCAAAAGGAAGGTTCCACATATTTTGGTATTATGCATCACCCTCCTTCCCTAACTCCCTCTTTCCAGGATTCCTCTTCAGGCTGCAAACTATTTGAGGCTGCTCCCAAATTTCCATGCTCCCTAAACGCTAATAAAAGGAGCAACTAATCTAATGTTTTTACTGTAGTAGCAGCCTGGAGGTCTACCTAAGTAGATCTAGACCAAGGTAAGGACTCAGGCCTTCAGGCTCTGCACCGAAAATACATAACAAAAACATGTAAACCAAGCGAGAAATATTGGGTCAGCTACAAGACTACTAGTCCAGGAGTTGTTGTAATAGTCACACACAAACTGTTTCACCATTATCAGAAGAGAACTGTGAGGCTAAAGGCAGAAACTGGTAAAGTAACTTTGTCCAGAAAGAGAGAAACAAAACCTCTAAGGAGAGGCTATGGTGCAGCGGCAAGACAATCAGTAACCAGTCACTGGAAGAAAGGGCGGAGAGCAGATCAAAAGACTTTGGCACTGGTAGCCAAAATATCTTGAAAATGCCAAGGGTCAGTCTTATTGGCAAGACTGAACAGTGAGAAGCTGATGGTCAGAGAGAGGGTTCCCAGAATCTGGGGAGATGGTAGGAAGAGGCAGCTAGAGACTCAAGCAGAGGGAAAGGCTGAGGGAGAGGACTTGAGTAAGGAGTAGCTGACTGCACCACTGAGGGGAAAAGAGCCAGGCTGGGGCAGGGCTGCTAGGGAGAAGAAGGAAGGATCGGAAGGAGGGGGTGGGAGAGGAAGAGAGAGAAGAATAACAAAAAGCCCAAACCCACACAGGGCAGAATTCCCCAGAGAAATTCTCTTAAAACTACCATGCATGGGGATGGAGAAGACCTCAGTTTATGACCCCCTCTGAGGGGGGTCATTTAGCAATGTGCCTTCAGAACAGGTAAATAGGGAAAAGTAACCTGTAGATGGGAAGGGGTTCCAAGTATCAAACTTGTGACGAAATAGATAAATCCCCACAGTGCCTTGTCAGCAGTCACAACCAAGAAGATGTCCTAAGGGATGAGTGAAGGGGGCATTTGAACTCCAGCTGGCAAAGTCATCCTGCTCGTGTTAAATCACACTGCTCATGTTAAGCCCTCCTCCTTCTCCCAGGCTGACAGCAGAAGCCAGAGGCACTCCATAGCACAAAAAAGAGAGGAAGCTGCCAGCGTGATATGAGAGAGATTGAAGCTACCAGACATGCTGACACTGCTGGAGAGAAGCTTTATTTTTCAATATAATCATAATAGCACCACCTTTCCTACGCTCCATGCCTATGCCACTGTGAGAATATACGCCTTTTTTTACTTTTTTAATTATTTATTCTGAAATCTCATTTGTTGACAAAGCTGGGACGAATGATTTGGTTTAGAAGAAGATTCTCCACCCTTACACATAAGGGGCAGGAGGAGACATGAGCAAAAGCTTAGGAAAAACGTTAAGGAGACTTAATAGCAGGGATGGGGAAAGTGTAGTGGGATAGAGGGAGGGACGGGTTGGAGATATGATTTCTGCTGTTGAAGAAAAAAAAGGAAGAGCACGGTTGTGATGGTAGATGTGGGATTTGGACATACATGCAGGAGAGGAGTGAAAAAGGAAGGCAGGATAAGCACCTTCAGCAGCCTGAAAATATCAAAGCAGGGAAAATGTATCCATACAAATGGAGGCAGAAGGGAGGGAAGGAGGAAAACCAATGCAGAAGCAGGAATTGCAAAGGAAAAAACAGTAAGAAAAAACAGAGGAGAAAAAAAAAAGAACTTATTCTAAAAAATATAGATTACTTGAGAACATAATGTTAGAAATTGGATGACTGAGTAAGGCATCCTAGTTAGAATCACAGAATGGTTGAGGTTGGGAGGGACCTCTGGAGGTCACCTGGTCCAACTCCCTGCTCAAGCAGGTCCACTTAGAGCCACTTGCCCAGGACTATGTCGAGACAGCTTTTAAATATCTCCAAGGAGGGAAACTCCACAACCTCCCTAGGCAACCTGTGCCAGTGCTCGGTCACTCTTACAGTAAAAAAAAGTGTTTCCTGATGTTCAGATGGAGCCTCCTGTGTTTCAGTTTGTGCCCATTGCCACTAGTACTGTTACTGGGCACCACTGGAAAAAGCCTGGCTCCGTCCTCTTTGCACCCTCCCTTCAGGTATTTATATATGTTGATGAGATCCCCCCCCAGCCTTCTCTTGTCCAGATTGAGCAGTCCCAGCTCTCTCAGCCTGTCCTCATAGGAAAGATGGTCCAGTTCCTTAGTCGTCATCATGGCATTTCATTAGACTCCTTCCAGTATGTCCATGTCTCTCTTGTACTGAGGAGCCCAGAACTGCACACAGTACTCCAGATGTGGCCTCACCAGTGCTGATAGAGGGGAAGGATCACTACCTCAGCCTGTTGGCCATACTTTGCCTAATGCAGCCAAGGATACCATTCACTTTCCTTGCAGCAGCGCACGCTGGTGGCTGATGTTCAACTTGGTGTCCACCAGGACACCCCAGGTTCTTTTCTGCCAAGCTGCTTTCCAGCTGAGCAGCCCCCAACATATACTGGTGCCTGGGGTTGTTCTTCCCCAGGTGCAGGACTTTGCACTTCTCCTCATTGGACTTCATGAGGTTCCTGTCAGCCCATTTCTCCAGCCTGACAAGGTCCCTCTGGATGGCAGCACCTATCACCTCCCCCCAGTTTTATGTCATCTTCAAACTTGCTAGGGCATACTCTGCCCCATCATCCAGATCATTAACAAAGATGTTAAACAGGACTGGGCCCCTGGGGTACACCGCTGGTTACTGGCCTCTGACTTCATGCCACTGATCATCACCCTCTGGGCCCATCCATTCAGCCAGTTTATAATCCACCTCACTGCTCATCCAGCCCATACTTCATCAGCTTGTCTATGAGGATCTTATGGGAGACAGTGCTGGAAGTCTTACTGAAATCAAGGTAGACAATAGTCACTGCTTTCCCCTCATCTACCAAACCAGACACTTCATCACAGAAGTTTACCAAGTTGGTCAAGTGTAAGTTATTACTGTATTCCCAGCACTGTTATAGACATGCTCTGTGCCTAGTTTACTCACTGATAATATGAGTATATTAATAATTATTCTCCTCACAAGATTGCTATGTTAATTAACATTTGAAGATGTTGAGATCTTCAGAGTAAATGCTGCTAGTCTAGGTGTGTAAGAAAAAACTGATTCTATTTTCAAATGCTCTTTCTATCACTTGGCTTTATGAATCTTTAAAGTATTGAATCCCTAGAATAGCTATAAAGCGAGATACATACATATAATAAAATGAGGATGTAAAACATACTTACTTCTCAGACTTCTCTTAAATAAATGCACCTTTATAAACAAACCATGAAACTCGAAATTTTATCATCGCATCTTTCATTTTAGAATGTGATAATATTATCTATCCTTTCTCAAATGAATCTTAACTTTCTATAAGAACATTCAAAGGTGTCAATACTGCCAGTATAATTATCAAGCATGTATCAACTCAAAGCAGAACAACACTAATCACTCAGCAAAGAGGTAGTCCTAGCACATTTCAAGGTTTGGCAATGATTCCCAAGTTGCTTGATGTTGCAGTATCACTAAGGAAATAATTATTTTCCACTGTAACCACAACTAGCTTTGCAAGAGATTAATAACAAAACCAATATACCTTTCCCTGCACTTCCTTCACAGGAATCTCTTACTCTAAGACAGTCTTACTGGAATATCAGGGAGAAGTAAAGATTACAGAGGAGGAAGACTCTGTAGTGGATCATGTACTGGTTTGCTTTATAGATTCCTACAGGTTTCATCAAGAGATCTTCTCATCCATTTTCAAGGCTGCACAAGAGATTAGTGTCAGAGCCAGGACTAAGACAGCAGAATGCCCTGGTGTTGAAGCTCCTACAGTGAACTAATAGATGAAAACTCCTTTTGGGAAGTGCGGTCAGTTTGCGTAAGAGAATGATCTTGTAGTACAATTCCTGGAAGGAATATTTCTGTGAGTAACTTTATTGTCAGCTCCTGTACTTAAAAGAACTATTGCTCTTTTCTTCTTTCAGTAATAATGTCAACAACTTCCTCCTCCTGCCAGTTTCACTCACTGTCATGAAGAGACATAAGGTCATTATGGGGGGAACTGTGTACACTATAGAAGGAGTTCCCCTCTAGCACTGGCTCCTCCGCTGTGCCTTGATAAAGCATTTCCTTGGGAAATCACTAATTTTTATCACTCTGGATCCCAATGAAAGGGGTTTATATCTCTCGGGCTGAAGAAACATGGAGGTTAAACTATAATGTTATTTTTTTAAAAACAGACACACTAGATATCTGCAACAGTATATTTGTTTAATGAAGCACATGAATAATTGCTATTGGTTTATACATCTCATTGCAGCCTTTAAAATTGCAAAGAAGGAGGAGGTATTTTCTTAAAAGGGGAAGGGGAGCATTGATTGTGTACGGAGCATTGTCCAAAAGAGGTAATAGTCAGGCTAAATGACTTGCTGCCATCTATTGACCATGTGTCAGTGTCCAAGATTTTCAACAAGATGATGAAAAAGCAGTAAAATCTTGTAAAACCTACCTTTGTGTGACAAAGTCAAAATAATTTGTATTTGCTCTATTCCTGTCTTAGCACATTCCTGAATTTTCACTAAAAGCTAGTGCCAGCTGTTTGCACATTGCCTTTCTCAATGTTTCAGATTTAAAACAGCAGCCTCTCCCTCCATATCAGAGTATGTAAGAAGTGAAGCAGTCTACTTTCAAGGACATCACGCTGATGCTAGCTGAGCTTGACAAATGACTTTGTATAGATTTGTTGCTCACGCCAAATTCCATCCCCTTCTCTAAAACAAAATAAAGTAAACTAGTATCATAGTTTCCTACCCAGAATTATTGCCATGTCTCCAAATGAACCCTTTTTTATGTGTTTGTTTGCCAAGGCTTTAAAATAACGAATTACTTCTTTATAATAAAATTGTCTCCTTGGAATAATAGGCTTAGGCATGATTTCTGATAGAGCAATAGCTCCTCTACATGATAACAACAGCTTGCAGCAAGAAACAGAAGCCCATTCATTTTGGAGGTTTCCATTAGACAGACAGGCACTGCTGTAAGACATTAATTCATTTTTTTGCATCATCTAGGTACTCCATTTAAACAAAGTTTTGTTATCTTTAGAAGGTAACTATACTAAAAGTAACAAATTAAAATATAAGTATTTCCTTTAAGATTTGAGCAAACAGATTTCTCGGCATACAATCATGCATCAGCCAAGCTGTGTTTTATAAAGAGCAAGTTAAGTCCACCAGCAAGTTAAGGCATTCATTTGTTTCCCATAAACATTTCTTCAGACAACTGTCAGCTCCAGCAAGGGTGCTCACCAGCCCTCCTGATTCACCTCATCTCAGGCCTGCACCTAGAGATGAACAGTGGTGCAACGGACCAAGCAGCACTGGTTTGATATCAACAGCCAAAAAACTAAGTAGTTATGACTGTTTTCTTCACACTGTAATGTCAGAGATACAGCTTCCTCAACCATGTCTTGTTCTCAGTGACACTCCTCTTCATGCAAAGTAATGCCACGGCCTTTATCAAAACACAAGCATGTCTTCAAAAGCAGAATTTGTCAATTTAAGTAAAGCCTCTGAATCTGTGCACTACTGAAGTCAGTAGAGGTGAAGGGCATGAAAAGCAGTATAACACAGCAGAAAATCAGGCTCAGAGCTCACCAGTTTGGACACATATTTCACCAACTGTAGTGATACAAAGAGGCAAATACACTGAATTTTCTACAGTGGAAAGACTCCAGTGGAAAATAATAGTGGTGCATAGTACAAAGGATAATTCAACCTCTGAAAATCAAGTATTTCCATTGACCAGGATGGATGCACAAGGCTGGATCAATTGTTTCAGAAACAAGGAAAATTGAGGCTTTATTACTACATGTCCCTAAAGTTTAGCAAGTGTTGTTATCCCCTGCCCTTCATGTACGAAGGCTTGTATGAAGCATGTATGAAACAGTATGAATGCTTGAAACATGGGTGACTTCAATATTTGGCATTAGGCGTTACAGAGCCTAAGCACTAAATCCATAAATCACTCTCCCTGCTGCATTTACAATGCAGTTAAGAAAGCAGAAACCCTCTCTCCCCCATCTCATCTTTAAGATTATGCAGAACACCTTAGGGCACATGGGGCAATTGGAACAATTTCTGTCGGCTCGATTGTCTTGTTTTCCATCCTTCATCCTGTTCCATAAACTGGTCACTCCATACATTAGTGCCTCACAACATCTTTGAGTAGAACTGGCCTTTCCCACTAGTCAGCTGCAAACATTGCCTTCCCTGGTGAAAGAAAGCAGAAATCTCCCTCTTTGGAGATGGAAGATAAAGTCCAAATTTCCAATTTTATAGCACTCTACCAGTTCCCCTGATTTTAGCAGACAATGAAATAAGGAACTGAAAGCAGTTTTCATCCCCCAAAAACAGATGGTCAAAAATGAGCCTCCAGAGATGGAGAGATGCTATGGTAGCTAAATATGAGTCTGTTTAAAAGCCTCCAAGGATCCCAGCAAGCAGCAACTTTAAAAAACAGCCATGCACCACTAAAACAAACCTGGCAGCATATACTTACCGCTTCCTAAAGCCAAGATTATGGGTCACTTCTTGAGAGGCACACTTGAAAAAGAAAGACCCTTTCTCAGCTGCCTGCCAGTCCTAGAGGGCACACACTTTTTCTCTCAGCCACCTGAGTAGCCTCAAAGGAGCAAACTGGGCAGAGAAATCTCTCCAAGTATTGGCTTCGGTCCTGTAAATTTCTTTGGAGGCGAAACGATTCCCAGCCAATAAGCCGGACTAGATTTGATCAGCCCATATTTATGAGGCACCTGTCAAAGATAACAACACAGTTAATAAAATGACCTGCTTTGGTATATCAGCAGCTTCACCTAGAGGGTCAGAAATCTCCCAGTGTTTATGCTACACACCTTTGAGATGATTTTTTTTTTACCGGGAAGGCACAATGCACCCCAGCGTATTCAGAAGCATCATCAGCTTGGTCTCAGCTAGCACAATAACATGATCATTGTATGACTCATGAAAAGCGCTATTTCCTTTCATTTGCTCTCTTCAGAAGTCAGAGCCGCTACAGAGGTTTCACTGCCATAACACAAAGTGAATCCTGAATTGCCATAGCACCTGAGAGCAGTAGGCAGTACCCCTTTATATGGGACCTTAATAGGAGACCAGCCTGTGCTATGTAACTGAGCAAAGGGATGCAATGCAGAATATACAGCAAACCAGTTCAGTCCATGCTTGAGAAAAAGCTTCGTTTCTAAGGGACTGGGCTGAAAAACATCAACACTCACACTTGAACATCCTATACGCTTGCTTTCCTCAGAAAATGTTAAACAGCAGGCTGCCAAAATGGTTAAAATTTAAAATGAGCATTCAGAATGTAATGCTATATACTGGTACCATTGCTGAGGCTAAACTTTAGGTGATAATTATAATGTTGATCATTTGAGATGAAATTGTATCATAAAAACTACTTGAAAAAAACAAACAATGTGTAAAAACAAAATCCTTTATAAAACTGTCATAAAGAAAACACAGATATAAACATGAAATCTTTACTTAGAAGCAAGAAATTTAGCTTCTAAAATGCTTTTTAAAAAAAGAACTCAGAAATTAATTGCTTTTCAGGATAATATTTTTAAATAATTCTTGAATTAATTTAATGAAGCTCTGAAATTCTGCATCAGAGAAAAAAAAGGGGGAAATTAACATATTCCCCTTCTGAAATTTTTTTCAATGAGAGGTGAAAATTTCATTCATAATGTTCAATATTTGGCAGTCCTTCACCTCCAAAATGTAAAATAGTGGCTATGTCAGAAAGTTGTGTGGAAACATTAGGCCCTATGGCTTATATATTATTCAATTTCTCTTATCTTGGACTATCAGGGGATGGAAAAGACCATCCCTCATTTTAAAATGTAGTCAGGACACACCCAGCAAACACAGCCAGACATAATAAATGAGCACTAGGAAAGTTCATGGGCCCCAGACTAGATGCCACTAGGCTGGATGAGACTCCAATGCACAGCTAAACCTGGGGAACTTGGCAGCTCGTAGTGGAGGTCCTAATTGATATGAACAATGGCCAAAGAATCTGACCTTTAATGAATATTGTTATCATCCAGCAGTAAATTTATCCATTAAACCTCATTTTTTCAGCCATAGAGCTGGCTGAAAACTGCAAAGTAAAAATTGCCTAATAAATTAAATGAATCACAACAATATTCACTCAGTAACGTAGTTGAAGAATGATATTTATCCAGGCGCAACAGACACCCACAAGTTAGTTCCAAAGGGTAATGCTTTTAAAAGTATCTAAGTGAATGAAAAGCATTCACTTCTGAATATTTTGAAAATACTTAAAGAGATCAAGATACAGCTTCAATGTCCATGTGTTCTGTTGACCGCAGTGGTATGGATATCAGCCTACCGTGACTCTGTGATAACGAGAAGGATTAATGAACCACACTGGATTTGCAGACATAGGTTAGAAGAGGCTAAATGTTGGCTCTTGAACAAATTGGGCTACGTGAGCAGTTCCAGTGCAGCTCCCGTGCCAGAGTCCTGCCACAAGGTTGTGCTGGTGCCAAGGCTCCTGGCAGTCCCAAGCCAACCCACCGTGTGGGGGAAGCAGGGGAGCGGAGAGAGATGTATCCACATCTTAGCCGCTCCTGGAGACCCTTCAACTGAAAAGATGCCTTGTGCATCATATGAAGCTCTTGGCCAAATGAAGATTTTCGTAGGCATTTCACAGACATAAGGAGTGCAGCCACATCTTGAGTGAGTGGGTATCAATCCCATGTATAAAAAAGACCATCATATTAACAATGAAAGCCAAATACAGGCGGGAAGATCCAATTGCCCTCCATAAGAAACCCAAATCTAGGTATGTGATACATGCAACAGTTAAAGAAGTGAACTGGCCTTTTGGGAGCTGGGCTGCAGGTACCTCACCCCCTGAACCACCAGGCATGCTTTCTCACGGTACACTTTGCCTTGTCAGTCATCACTGGTGTTAATGTATAGTAAATCTCTCCCCCTGGTTCAGGAGAACTGAAGAGCTGAACCTCTAATCCAAGGGTGCATTCTCTTCATTATCCAGGAAGCTGAAGGAGGGACTGGAAGATATGGTTGCTCCAGCCCAGCTTTCCATGGTTTTTACATGTGAGACTTGCTTTACGGATACTGTTGGAAAGACATCTGGCTCCAGAAAGCTGTAAGTATCTACTTACAAGCTCCACTGCACCAAGCCAAACTTGTGCTCCAGTTCTTGCCAAGAGGTCAAAAGAGCTGCCAGCCAGGCAATGGGTGAAGGGGGCATAATCCAGGCAAGAGGAGTTATTAACTATTGGCATACTCTGTTTACCTCCTACTTGGTAAACAGCACAAACAGAGTTGTACAAAAGCCTTTTATTGGGCAACAAACAGTGACTTCTTACAGTGGAGCCTTAAGGTGTTTATAATTTTATTCCAGTATGTAGTATTTCTTTGGATTTATCTCATTCGTAAATTCCTAATTTAAAGAATAGAAATGTAGAAGTCCTCTTCTCATCCTGACCAGCGGGTGATTCTTATTAAAGAAACAGCTCACCGTGCTGGTTAATCGTTTCAAGAGCTTTCGAGTGATTTAATGTGGCATTGAGTTTGACTCACTTTGTTATTTCTGATGGAAGACCTTATTTATTTCAGAGCTAATGGGTGAGAGTTAACTCACATTTCTCCATCTCCAGTGACAAGAAAATAACTTACAATTGGTTTATTTAAGAAATACATTGAAAACAAAAAAATGGAATGAAGCACCAAAGTATAAATCATCAACAGGATTTATGGCACAGAAAAGTGATGTTCTTGCAAAAGAAAAAGAAAAAAGAAACCACTTGCCTCCAGTGGCTAATATAGTGTAAGTGCTATTCAGAGAGCGGTTACTGCCTTTCTACCAGTACTAGAGCACCTCCATGCACAGTCTGAACCCATATTTCTACTCTAAGTGCCTCAATGATTAAAACCCATTGTCCATAGAGTTGAACAGCAGGAGATGCTGGTTCTGAACATGTAGACAGGTTATCTGTTTGACAACAGCTTACAATGCGTAGCAGACACAAATAATTACTCCTTTGGTACTTACTGTCGTAAGAGTTACTGCAAAGGCAAATTATTTAGTAACCCTGCACATATGATTATAGCATCATGTTAGAAGCACTCTCATTACAAAATAAGTGCTTTCTTGATCATAATCCCTTATTTGCAGATACTTATGACACTTTGTTGGGAGGGGTGAACCACTCGATGGATTGAAAGTTACCATTCTTCACAGATTGATGGCAAACTCTTTTTTACAGGTAACACAGTGATTCTTGAGATATACAAACATATGAAAATATTTTTTTCAGTATTTTAGAAATACCATGTTTTGTTATCTTGGCACTTGAGTAGACAAAAACAGGATTAAAAGTTCCAGGTCTGGATTTTGGATCAGTCACAATGTGATTTTAATTCTCTTCCAAAGTGGCAGCTAAGGACTGCTTTGGCTTACAGGGAGCATGAGATGGAGAAATCTGAGGAAAAAAAAAAAACAACAGGTTGCTCTAGTTTACACTGGTGACAGACTCCAGGCAGTGCTAGATTAGGGGCAAGACTAAGATGAAAACAAACGACATCTGCATCCAATCTGTCAGGAACTTCAACATCAGCTCTGCCACACCTGAAAAAGGAACTCTCAGAATTGGCCAGAAATTCAATAACATTCAAGACTGGTTTCTCAGTTACATGCCAGGCACTGGTTTCACCTGTCATGGCATCATTTAGCTTTGAAAACTGTGTACATGCACAGGCTGGATCAATGGGCCGAGGCCAAC
>NW_009191877.1:0-10684 GCF_000690835.1 Fulmarus glacialis
GGGGCGGAAGCTGCAAGAGGGCGGGGCCTGCAGGGAGGGCGGGGCGATGTCTGTGGGGCAGAGGTGTGGGGCTGGGGCCTGGGCCTGGGCCTGGCCTTGGCCCTGGGGTGAGCTTTGGCCTGGGACTGGACCTTGGTCTTGGCCTTGGCCCTAGCCCTGAGGCCTGGGCTTGGCCCTGGGCTGGCCCTGGGGCTGGGGCCTGGCCCAGGCTGGGCCCTTGCTGGGCAGAGTGAAGGGTAGGAAGGGCTGCCCCTTCCCTATACACAGAGGCAGCCATTAACACAGCAGAAGTCAAAGGACTTTCAGCCCACCTGCCCTGGGGCCAAGCAGAGCCTTAGCGTCTCTGAGCACCAGAGGCGTTCCCCGCCCAGTGCCCAGGCATGTAGTGTCCGACATCCGAGGGGAAAGGGGAAGAAACATGCTTTTCCAGGCGCTTATGTAGGGAGGACCTATCTTCCCTCAAGACCTGCAATGTCCAGCTGATGTCCTGAATGCTAATTTGTGATTATCCTTTGCTTAATGTTTGTCCTTTCAACCGTTATGGATCAAAATGATTTTTACTACAGTGTTTGGCTTAATGACCTTCTGCAGCAGTGGACTGAACAGAATGAGATGTTTTATAAAGTGGTTTTGTTAATTTGCTTTAAAGTTCTCTGTTATTAAGTCAATAAGTTGCTGTTTCTCTTGCATTTCAGCAGTGTTTGTATCATTTTTATAGCTTAATGGCAGGCAGAAGGTAGCTCCTATCGACAAAGGATGCACCAACCGATGTTTTGCCATCCTGGTTGCTCACTATGGGCCCCTTTTCCAAAACTTACAGTTTCACTGGTGAAATAGCATCCTAGACTATGGTATGTCAGATCTCAAAAACTAGAGACTCGGGCCTGATCAATATTTGGATGAGGTACCTCGTTAGGTACTGCGTAAAGTGCTGCTGGTGATTCATTCAGTGGCATTCGTCTGTCTATGAGTCAGGGCTGAACAAATGCCACTGCACAGCATTTGTGGGTTGTACCATCCAGGGGCATAAAACTGGGGATCTTTGCCAATCACAGCCGTTAGGAGATCGCTCGTTTTCCTCCCTCAGTCCAGTTTCAATACAGGTTTCTGGAATTAGCCAGCAGTTTCGGTGGAATATAGCAAAGGGTTTCTGCAGTTGTTTTTGTCAGGCACCACTCAGCGATGGTGGTGGGGCCAGGAAGAGCAGTGGCAGCCATGGCCATGGGCATCATTGCAGGCAGCCACAGATCCTGGCTTTGTGTCAGACGGTACGGTTTTGAATTGGTGCATGCAGCACCGATTGTTCGTGCCCCGCTGCCTGAGAGCCCTTGGAGAGAGTGTCCCTCATGCCTTCTCCTGGCTTCCCAGGGGTGCTGCTCCTTCACATCCCTTGCAGGTGAAATTAAGAAATCTGTGCAATGTTTTGGGTGTATGGGTGCAGACATACAGTTGGGACAGGGAAAAGCTGAGAGTGTTTTGGGCTCTTCTCCCCATCCAAACTCTGGTCCTGGTGGTGTGTAAGTTTACATTACATGACACAGCCATTCGCCTGCTTCCTTCTTTGTTAGTTCATAGATGCTCAAATACGTGTAAATAAAATTCCATTTTCTGCTAGAAGACCAAATAAAGTCACCTGAAAATCATTCAAATAATATTAAAAATGGGTGGAGGGCATGGGGGAACCAATATAGTGACCTCCTCATCTCTTTTTAGGGACTCATGTGAATAAATGGGTTTTTCGAAAACAAAACTAAATTAGATTGGGATTATTTACCAGTCTAAATTGTCTATACAGATCTCAGCTACTTCTAGATGATTGACCAAATGCTCTTGCTTTGATCCATTGCAGAACTTCCCGGGAGGACTCATAGAGACAGAATTTCTTTACAGTATCCTACCAGATATACATCCAAGTGCTAATGATGAACATTTATGAAATTGATGTGGTAGCTAAAGCCAGTAGAGGAGAGGAGATAAATCCATCAGGGGAACGTTTTCAAGAGTACCCTCTTAAGATACAGTCTTGACTGTATAGTAATGCCCCTCTTCTGTGGCTCTCATTTCTTCAGTCAAACAAAGGTACTGTCTCCAGAGAACTGTGAAGAATTGGTGTTATAACAGTCATTATTTCATGTTTGCATTAAGTTATGTTTACTCAGCAAAATATGTAGCAATGTAGCACTTGGGATCAGAATTGGGCAACTCACTCGCTAATTTTAAAATTTACGTCACTTGATCCAGTTCTCCAATTGTCTCCATCCTTGTAGGAAATGGGGAAAACCTCCAGTTCTGAAGTTAAAATAATGTGGCTTAAGTTGGAGGGCTCAGGGTCTCCTAGGCACAGCACCCCATTCCATAGTGAATGACCTGTCTTTGTGCCTCAGCCGAATTTGTAGGTCACCTGTAGTACCTATTCCAGAAGGGAGAACGGTGACCACTCTTGGTAGTGGCGGCTCTGCTGTTGTCACACGGAGCTCCCTGAGCCTGTAAAGGCAGTGGCTACCAAATGCAGATCAGCAGACTCATAGTCAAACTTTACGGCATCTTGTGTACCACCAACAGACAGGTTTATCATCCAAACTTCAGTGAAAACACTACTGGGAACATTTACCGTGGTCTCACGAACCATAAGGACAGCAATTTGGACTATGGACTGAGAGCCATGAGGTCAGTAGCACTGCTACCTTATACCAGACAAGTAGCGTGTGTGTAATACAAAACAATTAAAGAAGTACAGCCAGTGTTTATTTTCTGAAACAGGTAGCTAGTTCATGAATAGAGCTCCCTTAAAATAAACAAGCTATAAGCTGTTAGCAGCTTTATAATGTGAGTGAGGTTTAATTTTCATGTATTGGTAAAAAAATGCAGAAAACGTATTTACCATAAAATCGAGTTACCGCTTCCTTTATGTTATTTCAGGTATACTGCATCTTCACCTGAGCTGCATAACACTCATCATATTTGTCTAGATACCTTTCAAAGAGGCTGCCGATCAGTATAAATTATTTGCTGGTTTCTGATTTGTATGAAAGGATTTGAACTGTAAAAATCACACTTTAATATCAGAATGATGTATCAAAATCAAAGTTTGATGAGAACTGTTTAATGCTAGGCATGATTCATTTCAGTTGTAAAATACGTGTTTCTGGGGAAAAAGGAGCCTGAGATTTAATTGATATGATCAGCTGTGTTTTTACATAATTTGGCAAACTATTAGAATTCAAAACACATTGAGCATAAAATGTTTATCGTGTCTATAACTGTTTTTTGACACTTCTTAAGGAATAAATATTGTATGATATATTTTGCCATACGTTTATCCAAATGCTGATGGACACCTTAAAAAGACACAAACCCACAAATCTTTGGCTTCCTTACTTGCTTTTCAGGACATGGATGATGAAGTAAATAATTCTCTGACAGGATTAAACCAGCTGAAATTTTAGAATGATGGTACCAAAATGAATGGGAAGATTAAATGGATAAAAATGCTAATCCAGTCAGAGACAACAAAATTCAACCATTCAACGCTTGCTTTACAGAAGTAACTCTAACACAGTATCAAGAATTTGGGGGAAATTGCAGTTTGTTAAATTCAGGGGATAGCTGGAATCTGCCATTTCCCCACTTACTGATTCATCTCCTTTTCTGGAAGAAATTCCACCGATTTCAATGGGATTACTTACAGAACTGAGTGTTGCTAAACAAGAACAGGCATGGCAGATTGTTCGCTTCAGATGTCCAGGTGCTAAACCAAACCAAACTCTATGAGAAAAAAATAATTAGTCAAAAATTTTCAAACTTGGTTCCAAGATTTAGTCTTTGAAAACATTAGCTGGAGCCCAGCTGACAGAGCAGTGTAATTGTGTGGCATTTAATTTCTGATATGTTTATTTGCCAACCAGAAAAGCAAAATAGAGTCAGGGATTACATGCACAGGAAGAGGAACTACACAGTTTAGACCCCAAGTTCATTTATCTCACTTTATTAAAATGGAAAAAAATATATATGGCACAAAACTGCTCGTTATAATATTACTTTTTAAACTCAAGTCAAAAACCCCACATACAAACGGTGAAAAATTCCAGACAATGATGTTCACCTTGGCATTTTTGAAACTGATCATTTTGTACAGTGTAAATCTTTATTTGTTGAAATCAGCCACTAGTTGAACAATGATTTCCCCATCATGAATTAAAGCTATGATTTCATATTATCTGCTGCCTTGAAATGATACTTAAAGCAACGGTTGTAGACACCAACAAAACAGTAATTATTGGCCTCATCACTTTTAAAAACACTGATGTTTGTTTTGACTTTGTGAGCTGAGATATTTCTGAACTGTTTTTAGCAATCCCTTAGTTAACAGTTGGCTTGCAATAGATAAAGCTGAATAATCAGTCAGCCCCAGTTGTAATCAAAATGTTTACCAGAAGCATACTTTGAATTTGTGCTTCTGCTTGGAGTTCGTTTGAAATGATTTTGTAGCCTTCCTTTTCAAACCATGGTGAAAAGTTAGACGGTAAAAGATCAATTGTATGGGAACAGAAAGACTTAGAAAATTAGTGTGTGGAATTTAAGTGGCTAGGTTACTCATCTGTATTTAGGAGCTTTTTCCTTCTTGAATATTCAGGAATTTCATACCCAAGTTTAGATTTTTCCAGGAGATTTGCTCTCAGAATAAATGGTAGCTTTCATCTGATGGACCACTGAGAGTCAAGTGTGAATTTTCTGAAAGATTGGCTTTCTTCTGGTGAAGGAGCTGTACCTGGCAGAGTTTAGGATGGACTGACCGTGCTTAGGACTTTTTGACCTAGTTGAGTAGCAAGGAAGTTACCTTTCCCATTTGAGCACTCTGCTTCTAACTTGAGGAGTTTTGAGACACACAAGATTTCCATTATCTCATCCTGAAATTCTGGGTTTGGGGTTTCTGCTGGGACTTTTTTCAGCCCTTTGAAATACTAGGCTCATGTTGTGCTTGCAAACAAAGAAGTTGAAGAAAGTTTTCGACAACCTCTTCGCATAAGGGTGTATTTCAAGCTTGTTCAGTAAAAAGGCCTCGCAGTGCAAGTCCTTGTCTGGCAAGATAACAGCCTGAGTTCAATGTGCTCATGGAATACTAATTAGTCTCTTCATTCAGATTTTCCCGTTTTCTTCTTTTTTTTTTTTTTCAAGAAGACTGAATATTTAGCATGTCGCCAACATTCTCTGTGGTTTTCTGGAAGAATTTAACTGCTTCATGGTGGCTTGGAGAAAGCTGGTTCCTCTCATATTTATTTCAAGTCTTTTTCTTCCTAATGAAGTATCCAGACGGTGTGAAAGCAGCATCTGTGTGTTTAGAAAAATACTGGTTGCACCTAAAAACTCTGTGACAGTGGAAATCAAGTATACTTCACTAGCTTCAGAATAATGGAGCCATTGAAAAATCTTCAAACCAGGATGAGCACAAAGAACGGTCTTGTTTTCTGAAGTTCTGTGCAGGAAAAAGCTCAAGTCATGGTTGATGAGGTGTCTCAGAAATGTTAACAGTGTCAAGCAACTGGCAATTGGTTCCTGTGGCAGGAAATAGCAAAGGCAGCTCGGTGCTACAAGCAGTAGAAGCTGGCCTTATTGTTGGTGGAATTGTAGTTTCCTCCTTTTTAATTATCATGTGTTGTAAGTGAATTTGTTTTAGCCCCTGGAGAATACTTATCTTGCTTTTGTGTGGTCTCTGCTCGTTTGGTAAGAATGGTACTGGCTAATGTACACACAGCTCTTGGGCAAACTGAAATATTTAGCTGGTCACTTGGTTTATGCAATTGCATTTGTTGCAGAAAGTTTGGAACGTGGCAGGATGAAGAAGGGGAATAGTTTATGCTATGAAGGCCTACTAAAAACAAAGACACCCCTCTGGCTTAGGGAGTCTCTGAGCCACAAATTACTAAGGGCTGGGAAAATATTGGGGAGAAGTATCATAGTGCAGTTGCCCCTTGCGTTGCTGTTGGCCATTGCT
This sequence comes from Fulmarus glacialis, assembly GCF_000690835.1. Classification (NCBI taxonomy): domain Eukaryota; kingdom Metazoa; phylum Chordata; class Aves; order Procellariiformes; family Procellariidae; genus Fulmarus; species Fulmarus glacialis. The sequence goes on from NW_009191877.1 coordinate 5,993, forward strand.
GGAGACAGGATGCCGAGCTTTTACAAAGAACTGCTCTTTGGTCTGACCTACTATGCCTGTTTTCATCTACATCTGCTTTTATATTTTGTCTGTGCAAAAAAATTGTAAGAAAGAATAGGCTATAAAGAAATTAAATTATGTTGTGTTAGTCTGTAAGGAAAAACTACCCCTTTGAAATCAAAGGCCCCAGCCAAGATTTTGTCCAGTTCTGTATGTTGATGTAGTTGGTGATGAACGTTAGTATATGTGAGGCATGAGCAGAAAACATAAGTACCTGCTATGGTCTTAGATTCTTGCCAGGAAAATTTGCTCAATGAAGTGAAATCCTTTTGTTTTCCTTGAAGCATCTCTTTGGTTCTAGCTGATTCTGTTTTAACACTGAAAACTATTTAATTCTGCTTTACTTTTCTCCCAAGTAACCTGTAGTCTTTCCATGCGCTTCAAGTGGAGACGGTAGGTAGTTAAACCTTGTGCGTGGCTTATTCTGAATACTACTGCAGATACTTCTGTGCAACCCAGGAGACTTCACTGACTGTAGAAATGAGCAGTTTCTGTTTATTTTTGCATGTTCCTACAAAAAAATATACAACTGTCAAGTGGTCCCTAATAAAGTATTAAAAATAAGAAACAAAAAGGAATAAAAATAAATAGTCTGAACTTCTATTTGATATTTTTTAACTCAAGTGCTCTTTGAATCCAAGCAATGGGTATGTTCAGCTATCGTAACTCAAGCAGATTTCTTGTATGCTGACCTTCCAAATGATAGCAGCCTTGCATTTCTTGGAAGGACCTATCTTTGGAAACGAGGGTCACACAGCTTGAAATGTTGCTATTGGCATAAAAAGAGAAAATTATATTTCTTCTGCATGGTCTTTGGTCTTCTAGGAATCACTCCCCATTTGTTCCAGGGTAGATGAGCACCACTCCAAAGGCCCCAGCAAGTGGGAAGAGTCCAGGGACACAATCTACGTAGTCAGCAGGACCCTCTTGCCTCAGTAGACAGCCCTTAAGCTCTGTGTCACGGTGGGAAGTTCCACCACTGTCTTACCCTGGATTAGACAAGAAATACCTGTCCATGTTTGCAGATCAGATTCTCTTTTGGAAAGATGAAGCCTGGGATGTAGCAGAGCTCTCTGAGGACAAAGCTGTGATTTGAAACTTTTGGCTGAGAAGTAGGCATCAAACCCACAAGAAACAGCGATTCTCTTTTGCATGTTTTCTTCAAGAATGTTATCTTTCTATGGTAAGTACTTCAATGTTCTGAACATTTATTAAAATATTGACATAGGAACTCCAAAAATATAGGATCATCATTATTATTACAATAGCTCTTAAGTAATTGTCTCCCCCTCCCTCTGGTTTTCATGATCTTTTAAGTTTAAGGTTTAAGTTTTAAGTGTAAGTCTATGTTCCTCATACCAGTAACTGATGTGGAGCATCAATGTCACACTTAAAATGAAAAAAAGACAGTTTGCTTCAGACTTTTTTTCATGTAGTGTTTTGGGTTTTCATTTTGCTGAGGGTATTAAAGCATGGTCTTACTACAGAAACATTTTTCTGGAGTCAGCAATTTGTTTCATGCAAAATTTGGGATGTCTGGGGATATGTTAATTTTGGGTTTCCTGGTAGAAGGCATGAGATTTATGTGTTTTTTCCCCATTTCAGATTCTAGTCACAGTGTGACCTGTCATCAAAGGCTTGGTTAACTCTTTCTCCTCTTTTCCTCCAGGATAGTGGGTCTTCAGTCTTAGATCAGTCACAAATCCTTCCATTTTGGTACCATTTTTTGTACCTTTGGTTTAGACACTATTCTTATGTTTTATTTTCAGTGAGGTGCAGCCCACCTTTTTTTTTTCCCCATGTTTTTTTCTTCCCTCTAACTTTAAATGAGAATGGATAAAGACCAAGTCCGCCCAAGTTGGTTAGTGTCAGACATAAAAGTCTCTTACAAACTTTCTTTCCACTGGCACTTACTGACTGAAGATACAGAATGATGCAATGTATAAATCTTTTTTTGTTGCCTTCTGTATATCTGTAGGGATTCAGCTCCTCTGGAATTTTAGTTGTTCCACTCTTCAGCTTAAGATAATTTGCTTTAATTTCTTTCTGCTGCTGGCACAATGGCATGTTCGTTAATCGCTCCAAGCCAAGGTGCTTGCAAGAAATTGTCTTTATCTGGTGACACAGTTCCAACAGCTTTTGCCTAACAGAACACGTGCTTTTACAGAGCTCCTCCCCTGGATATTTTTGTGTGTCTGGACAGAGCGCCCACTGAAAGGTATAACTGACTGCTACAAGGAGAACAGTTTGGCTGCAAGATAAGGAAAGCAGTCTAGACAGATCTGTCTCAGCACACAGGATAAGATTATTTTGCCTCTCTAAAGTTCTGTTCCAATCATTTAGTGCATGTTTATATTTTTAGTGATGACATCCTATTTCTTCAAGGATTTTTATGAGAAGAATCCTCTAGCCTCACTACCTCCTACAAATCATAGTTTGTTTGGGATTTTAGGTCTTGTGCTCAGGGCTGCTGGCATCACTAAAAACATTTTCTTTCAGTGGAGAAAGAATTTCCATATTCCTGCTAAAGAATTTTAATGTGCAATAACTGAAGTATTTATGTTTATTCTATTGTCAGGTGTTTTGACATTTCAGGCTGCAGGGGCATTTGATGCAAGGTGTGTGTCAGAACGATGTGGGGCTACATCAGGAATGCTAAAGGCTAATGTGGGCCATGTTATGATACTATGTTGTTGCAGAATCAATCAGTGCCTCTCTTGGGATAGATTTGTGCATACCACGAGGGTAACCCCCAAATACCCGCAAGACTAGACTTGTGGGCTGTTAGACAGAGAACCTGTAATATAGTCTTACACACACCTCTTCGACCACTTTTTCACTTTTCCAGGCACATTTTTGTTGCCTGCAGACAGTCTGCCAAGGAGTCTTATGTTAGTGGAAGGGGAGACTATGTCTAGCAGCATTTTAGAAAACCTTGTTGGAAAATGATATAGCTGGAGTCACCGCGTTGAACTCTGATCCTCTCTGAAATAAGAATACAGCAGAAAAAGGTTTAGAGGAAGCAATAAAAACAGGCTGCTGTGTGAGGCAGAGACAGAAAGGTCAGGCTATTAGATGCTGTGAAGAAACAAACAAGGGATGATACAGTAGGTATATGCAAAATTTTCCTTAGGTTCTGCAAAAGCATGAGCTCAAGGGAGTTCCCAGTGAGGTTAAAATGGCGATACACCTCAAACTGATGAAATGTGTCTCTCCAAAAAGTGCACAGACTTTCAGAACTCATTACTCAAGCATTAGGAGGAGTCAAATAAGAATTTCTGCTGCTACCTTAAATAGAAAATAACATGGAAGAGGTTATAAAACTTCATGTTCCAGGATGAAAGTCAGCCACTTCCTATTTAGGGTCAGGAAGACACTTCCCCTGGAGATAGACTATTAAGGATTGTCCATTACAGGATTTTTTGGCTTTTTATCTCAGTCCAAATACTGTCAGCGACAGTGTTTCGCTAGATGAACCACTGTTTGGTAACTCCTGGTCTACTCTGTTCTAAATTTAAACCCCATTTTCAAATGTCTCAGACCATGCTGCCCTAAAACTATTATTTTTTTCTTTGTCATACACGAGCATAAGAAATCAGAGGAAATAATTTCCCTGCTGATCTGAATACATATCTACTATCCTTTTAATTAGAGTTGTGTGTGTAGAGGAGTCAGCTTTCTGATAGTTTCTTTTCCCTAAAATACTGTAGGCTAAATTCTGTCCACCCAGGGTAACAAAAGCCAAATTGAAGCAGTGGTCCCTGATTTAGTACCAGTGTATTTGTACAACGTTTGAGAGCAATAAAACACTCCTACGTTTTTGCTATGGTACTTATCGTGAGTGAGCAAGCTGCTAGTTAATGGCGTTACTGACTCACCTTCCTGTCCGCCGTGACTTGGGGAGATAGAAAGTGGATGGGACATTGTCAGAACGGACAACTGCAAGCGAACGCCTCCTGATAACCCACTAACAGGGCATCGAGCAGTCATCAGTGCAGAAAGCGGAAAAACGCAATTAATCCTCTAAATAGGAGAAAATCTACTGTCATTTTCCACAAAATAACCTCAATCGACTGAAAATTGCTTCAGCCAGTTTTTTAAGTGGTAAAATATTAAGTAAGTGCAGTCTTTCAGAGATACTAATTTCTGATCTGCTTTAAAAGGTAAATATGAAGGCTATGTTGCGCACCCTCCCTGAAATACATGGAAGGAAGAGTCTTGTTCACGAGGAAAGCATTCTCTTTTCCTTGATCCTCTACACCAGATGATCTCTATTTGCCATCACTATGTTAGCAATGGCACACATATTTTGGGCTGTATGGCAAAGCTCGAGTCATGAAAGTTGAGGTATGCGGTACAGAAAAAGGCTTTGCTACACCAATAAAGCTGTATCTCTGGGTGGTAAAAGTATATGGGATTTTAGCTCTTATTTTATTAGGTAGATTAATTACAGGGTTGCAGCTATCACCCCACAGTTAAATCACAGGAGTCTTACTTATTTTTCACTCTCTTGCTAAGTCCTCTCAAAGGTACTCAATGACTTTTTTGCCTCAGTCTTCACTGGCAAGTGCTCGAGCCTCACCGCCCAAGCTGCAGAAGGCAAAGGCAGGGAGAATGGGAGAATGAAGAACC
>NW_009191877.1:11190-11463 GCF_000690835.1 Fulmarus glacialis
CTGTTCAGTGGATGAGGAATTGGTTGGATGGTCGCATCCAGAGAGTAGTGGTCAACGGCTCAATGTCCAGATGGAGATCGGTGACAAGTGGCGTCCTTCAAGGCTCCGTATTGGGACTGGTACTGTTTAATATCTTCCTCAATGACATAGGCAGTGGGATCGAGTGCAGCCTCAGCCAGTTGGCAGACGACACCAAGCTGAGTGGTGCAGTCGACATGCCTGAAGGATGGGGTGCCATCCAGAAGGACTTGGACAAGCTCGAGAAGTGGGCCC
>NW_009191878.1:0-15058 GCF_000690835.1 Fulmarus glacialis
CTTCCAACCCAAACTATTCTGTGATTCTTTGATTACTCTTCCACGGGAATTTTGAGTTCCAGTACTTCAACATGTGGGACAAATTGGCAGTAAGGCTATGCTGCCAACAAAGAAGATCTGGAAAATTTCCCCAGAAGATTCTGAAATTAGGAAGACTTTCTACTTCAGAAATATGAATTTTATATATGACAATATCAGCTCTCTGACCTAGAAGGGAAATAAAAATCTCCCTTGTAATCATACAAGCAAAACAAGGCAGAATTGAGACTGTGTACTGCCTTCCTTAACACTAAGAAGCCAAATTTTAAATATACCAGAGATTTAGAACTCTCACACACATAAGTTATAAGACTAACTCCTGAGCAAGAGCAGTGGGGTTTAGCATACTAGTAGGAAACTTGACCTTGACTATTACCTGTTGTGAATAAGGAGGATAAAGAAAAAGAACTGAACAAAACTATAATCTAATGTGGCTCTTGTAGTATTTAGTTAGAATTGATTCTAATGAGAAAGTGTTCTTGCATATAAATAACAGCTAAAATTATTCTTACACTATTTATAACATACAACATAAACAAGTACTGTTTGTTTTGCAATAACATGAATTGGGCCATATTTAATGTCTTAGGGTAGAATTCATCTGACATAATGTTGGATATCTGCAGTACAGACATGTTCATCTGCACTAATCACACTAAGATTTTTGAATGGTATGAACACTTTTTCTATTGATGATTTAGGGCATGCATATAGCTAGCTTCAATGTAGATTCCTACATTTGGTTAGAGGCATAGTTGTAGACTGTGATAAGCTAATTGACTATAACTGCAATAAAGCATTCTTTTTAAAGCGGTGATAATAGCTTCCCAGCAACACTTTGCAGGTAGTCAAAAATTCACATTATCCATTCTGTAGACCCAGCAAAAATGAACCAGTCTGAAGACAGAAGAAAAGCACTCATCTTGAGCCAAGAAGTCTGCAGAAAGACAGCTGTGATTACCTGGCTTCCAGTTTGGTGACTGACTTACAGTCAGAGCAAATTTGCACCACCAAAGCAAACACTTAGATGTCTGCTGACCACCATGTGTACCCTCTCTGAGAACTTTCCCTTAGCTACAATATGCACGGTAGACCAACACAACTAGGATGTAATTGTGGACTTTCAAACTAGCACTTCTACTTTATTTTTTCATGCAGCAGCTTCACTAGCATTATCTGTCTTGAGATGTATAAAAGTTAAACTACGTTAGTGCATTTTGTGGTTATGCAGGAAGTATGTCTTATACATGTGCAGAAACAGAGCAGAAATCCAATAAGATATTGTAACATTAGCAAGACCAAGTGCATTAACAACCTTCAGTACCACTGAATATGCCTTTCATAGATATACATGAGAGTAAGAACATAAATAGGCTTTTTAACCAAGCTGGGATTGTAATGAGCTTGGGTTATTCAAAAAGCGTATTCTTTCATGTCCTAATCCTGGGCTTAAGTTCCACTAAGTTATTCACATGTTTTTGCTTAAGAAAGATAATCCCAAGCAAGTGATTGAATCTCTTGTTTCATTTGAAATGTAAAGAAAGGAAGTATTTTTTTATACAGAGATATATTCTTGCAAAAGAAGGGCTATTTGCAAGACAGTCAAATAACTTTTTTTTTGCAGAGACCAACTGGAGACAATTTATCGTATATTCACTCCATAGCACATCTGTCTTCACAAATGATGTGGCCCATCCTGCAAAAAAAAAAAGCCTTAGAAAAATAATGGGAAAAAATAAATAAGATCATAATATCAGGTCCCAAACAAAATGCTTTTTAGCTACCAATTTTCAGGCTACGTAGAGTTTTATCCTGTGTCTGTGTATATTTGCTATGTCAGCTACAAAGTGACTACTCACACATACAAATCCTCACTGACAAAGGTTTTGTATTAAGCTCGTAACAACAAAAGCATGTGCTTCAAAGTTAAGTTAGACTAATGTTATCCTTTCAAATATGACAGAAATGCCATATTTTATCCCTTTTCAAGGCCTCTGCCACTTAGAATGTGCAGCATTTTCTTTAAAACAGTTGCACTATGTGAAGCATTGCCTTAAGTATGATCATTTTGAGTGTTACTGCCATGGATATTTCGGGTTCAGAGATGTGCCACATTCATTTATTCTTGCTATGATAGAAAGAAGCAATGAAGCATTAGGAGTAAGAGTTCCTATAGAAGAGCACAAGAATATTAAATACAATTTGAAATTAAATTGTCTATTATGATTCAATGTACTTATTCTCTCTGTTTTTCACAAAAGATGTAGGTTAAGAAAGTCAGGAGAATTTGAGAAAAGCAAATATAATCTTTTGCTAAAAAATTGCCTGCAAAGCACTATTTATAAAACTGCTAAACTGCTTTTGAGAGATTTAGAAAAGTCTGAAGAGAGCTAGTAGGCAGAAATGCTAATAATTAAATAAATCCCATTCTTTCTTACATGGATGTCAGGAATTAGACAGAAACAGTTAAAGAAATGTAAAAACTGGCTAGTTCTCTGTCAGAGCAATCTGTCAGACTGCAAAGCTAAAACAGTGCTTCCAAGCATTGAGGAAGATTAGCTATCTACCAACCCTGGATTTTGCCTTTAACCAAAGCAACAGCATTGCTTCATTCTAGAAATCTTGTTTTATGAAGAAAGGTGGTGTCATTCTGAAACATAGATGGATGAATGAAAGATATGCATAAAAGCAAAGATACTGTAATCGTGTCCAATCAGGATATAGTGAAATGTATTAAAAACTATCGTATACACCATTCTCCCTAGGTTTTGTCTGTGAAGATGGTCTCCAGTGCTCTTGTGCTTTCTGTATGTGACCTGTTAGCTCACAATCCTTTCTGATATTATTAGAACAAGCAATAATTATCAGTCCAAATTGCATGGACTCAAGTAGGATTTTTGTATGATTTGAGATTACGTGGAACCATTTCCATTGGTACAACACATGTAAGTATAGTAGCCATGAATAAATACATAGTTAAATGAAAGATTTTCATCCAATCTCTGCAAAAATGCAGTGCTGGGACAGCTTTCTAACTGAAGCGGTGTGGAAAAAATACAAATAGCTTGAAGATGGAGTGCACCCATTTTAGGAACAAGTGATTATATATGTGTTATATAATACTTTATACGATGCAATTACCTGAAATAGATTCATTGACACAGATGATCCATTCCATCCTTTGACTTACTCAGAGCATGTATCATTTTGTATGCTGCTCAAGTGAAAGGTTTACAGTTGCCTGTTTTCCATATGCTGGCACTTTCTTAGTTACACAGAGACTCCTAGGTTAATAGAGTAGCTATATCCATGTGTATTTGGTATTTATGGCACTATGCGTATGACTAAGGATTTGCTCTTTGGATTTCAGCTTCCTTCCTTTGGCTTAGATTCTCACCGAATAAATATGAACACTGGGTTGGTGACTTCCCTGGAGATACACTGATTTACACCTGCAGAGGTATAAATCTATGCTTTTGTTGCCTCTTGCAAAAGTATAAAGAGTTTTTTAAAAGGAAACAATTTGGAGCTGTACTTCATTTGCCATTACTCACTGTGCATGCAAGTAAATGCCCCATTATCCTCTGGAAGGGTTGCTATTGGTCACCTATTGCTTGGCAGGTAATGTCATGGGAAATTACTTCTTCCATTGTCTGCCTGTGCTTCTGGTGGTTTATTCACAGTCAATAGTTCTGATGATCATTTCCCCACTTACATTTACTTCAGCCACTGCGTTGACTTTCCTTTTTCTTAGGGGTATGCATGTATCAATTTCTTGTTAACTCATGTCTGGAAGAAGCAATGTCACTTTTTGTTTACTAGGCTTTTCCACTTATACCAGCTGCTATGAGACAGAGCAGAAATCCTGCTTAAAAGTTCTCCAATTATGCTTCATTATTTTATAACATTTTCAACAGCTGGATGCTTGATTACATGCACTACAGAGCAGAAGTCTTTTCTCTCTTTTGGCAAGCGTGCAGCTGCAAATCTTGTGGCTTTAGAATGGTATCCTAGAACACATTAATCATCCTTCTGAAGATTCCTATCAGCAATAACGATGGAAAATAGCTGAGAATGAGCTCTTCAACAAGTACATGATCGATTACATATGTACTTTGAATATTATAATTTGCAGCACAAATAGCTATACTGCTAGAAAGCACCTAATATTATGAATCAAATAACTTAATAACTATTGATTGTTGAATGTTTATCATTGCAACTATTTCTAATAACAGAATTAAAATGATAAATTTTACAGAAGCCAATCTCAAAATAGGCCACTCTTTGAAGGAAAGAAAAATACATGTTCATAGAAAAGGCATTTTTCATTTGTAGGACCTGAAAGTGATATTTTAAAAAGGTTTATATTTGCTCTGATTAATTTTTTGCAGTTCATTTCAATATAGGAACATACCCATGAAAACATTGCAATAAATTTCAGTTCTGGTAAATAAAACTAATATCTATTTAAAGTATTAAAGGATCACTTTATTCTTAAGAAATGCATGAAACCTCAAAAAATCTGAAAGACAAAGTACTCTTTAGTTTTAAAATTTATTCCATCAGCTCCATGGAATCTACACAACTTTTTCCTGTTACCTGAGGGGACGGGTTAAGGCAGTGTTAGAGGTGACCCATGTGGTTTATTTGACTCAGACATTTTCTTTGCTGTCATAGTTGGACAGAAAAATCCCTGCTTACCAGAGCACTGCAAACACAGTTGGTCAGCTGGCACCCTGGGCAGATTATCAATATATGGGCTACATATGCCACACTATAAACGTTGCACAGCTTTTAAATCACACAGGGAAATTGCATATAAGGGTTCTTTAGTAATTGCTTGTTGTGGTGGAGGCTGGCATGGAACTAGAGACCTGGAGCACCTGCAGAAATTAAAAGATTTCTTTATTCACTTATTCTGCCAGGTGGGAATGCTCACTGGGTGGAAGTATGGATCTGTAGCACTGTGTGAGTTGGGAACATGGTTACCCAAAGCAGGGTCTTTTAATGACATCCTTTCATACACTTTACTTTTCCAACCATGGAAATAGTTTACCTTTTTCATCAGCTCCTCCTATTGAATTCCATACATCTACCTCCAAGGGCAGATATAAACTTTTAGCTTTCCTCTGGATGGATCTTTGTATAACACCGCAGCCAGAAGAAAGAGCAAAGAAGAACCTTATTGTCAAGTGTTCTGTGTTCCTCATCTGCCTGGTGGTTGTAAGCTGAGGCAGCCCTAAGGATACAGTAGCTGCATTATTGGCTTACTGGTGAAGGCAGAAGACTGTTTGGGAGTTTGAGTTGATTTATAACATTCATAGCACCCAGTATCACAAGGAAAAATGTCTAAGCAAAGACTCCCCCCCCAAAAAAAAAAAAAATTAAATTTGTTGCAGTGTCTCCATGCAGATAAATCACAGACTCCTACCTCAGATCTGGGGACACTCACTGAAAAGAAAGCTGGAAACAATTTGTGACAGAAATGATGCGGTGCAGAGAGTTTAATCAGTAAAATTTGAAATCAAGAGAACTACATAAAAATGCAGTCTGGAGACCTGATGAAGTTACTAATGATCCTCTGTGGGGGATATGAGAATTCAGAATGGTGATGGCCAAATTATGAATAAGACTGCAGTACCCCAAGAAAACCTCTTACAGAACCTGTCAACTTGTGGGTGTTAAAAAACATTATTTCAGCAAAAATAGTTCAAAATCTAGCTGAATTAAAGAAGTGTATAAATAGAAAGACAATTAAAGGGTCCTGGTGAAAGCCCCCTTGAGATTAAAAAGTATACAAAATTTTAAAAAGAAAGACTGTTTAAGTTTGGGGGAATACACTGAGAGAAGGAAAAGGACAAGATTTGTGGGAGGGAGTATAAAGAAGGGATGATAAGCCTCAGTTTAATACCTTTGATTGGGTCTCATAATTCTTTATTGACTTCCTTCTTCTCAAAAGGTATTGGACCTAAAACTACATTGCTGACAACTGCCTCTCTGTCTTTCAAAAACTGAAATATCACTACACTAAAACGTAAGTGATGGATTGATCCTTAAAAATGAAAATGCTAATTAGTCTAGTAATAGTAGAACTACAGAAAAATGAAGTTTATGTATTAAGTAATTTCCAAACATTAAGGAAGACAGAAAACAGAAGACGCACAGAGTGAAAAAGAATAACAACTGCTCAAAGGAAGGAATAACAACATTTTCTGATTAAGACAAATACTTTTTAGATATTTATTATTACCAAACCATTTCTATCAGTGATTATTGATTACTTTTGTAAAGAAGAGAGAGTCATGAAGAGCGATATAAATAAGCAAGCAGTGGAAATGTGTTTTTATAGGGGCAAAATAAAGTAAATTAAAAAATGACCTTGCCTGCCCTCCAACAGCTCCCTTGCGACAGCACTTCCCATCATGACAGCCATACATCCCCTGACATCTCAGCCTGCCCCGGTGACTGCATCCTTCCCATGCTTACACACGGGCTTACTCATTTCCTAACTTACTCTTCAGCATCTTCCTCTCCTACCATTACTGTACAAACATGTCTTAATATCACTGACTGCAAAAAGTCCTTGACAATACAAGCTCTCTCCAGCAGCCATCTTATCACCCTTCCTTCTCATTGCTTACTAAATGTGCTGTTCACAACCACAGGCTAGATTTCCTCTTGTTCTCATCTGTCTTAGGCGCTTTCCAACCTATCTTATCTTCTGGGCTTGATAACTAACTCAGGTCTAGCCAAGGTCTGTGTCTGTCTCTTGTTAAACTTGGATTGCTTATTGCGGTGTGGACTGGTCTTGACTCTGTATTTTCACAGTACCTTGTTTAAAGTCAGTATGATACAAATAATAAAGCACGAAGTGAATTAAGTTGATGGCTAAAATAAAGTGGTGCAGACAAACTAAACTGACTCATTTCACTAGTGAAGATAACCAAATGCAACATAAGTAATTTTGTTTTGTGAATAATTCCCCAACTGATAGAGAAGAAACTGGATTGCTTCATTTGACAAACAAGCTGATGTTCCGAGAGTCCATTGCACGGAGAGAAACATTAAATGCCAGTCACTCAAAAAAAATTTTCAGGAGCGTGCAGACCATTCTGCCTACTAAACAGTAACCACTCAAGCTTGTTAAAAACATGAAGATTTTGCATCATGTCTCTTCAAACTCAGCATACAGGGGACAATCTTCTTCAAGACTAGAAGTAGATCTCTAGCCAAACTGCCACATCCTATGATCTATTATAATAACATGTAAAATGAATAATGTATCATGTATAATGAACTCCATGTACACATTAATATATTTTCTTCATGTTATGATTGACTTAATGTAATGTACTGGCAGAGTATTGCTAGCACAAAGAAAAACACTAATTTTGTGATTTCCCAGTGACACTGGGTTTTAATCAAAGAAACATGATCTTTGCAAGTGATATACAGATGATGGAGGAAGGTAAGCAGGTGGCAAAAGCCATGAAACATTCATTTGGCTACTGAGTTCATTTTCTGGAGGAATAAACCATATCATGATGTTTAATTCCCTTGTCTATTACAGATGATCTTTTAATACATATGAATGTACTAGGCTTCACATACTTGCCTGCTGTCCAGCTGCAAGTTTAAGCCTATTATTTTAATTATAAAGAAATTTTGTGGCACAGATAATTTTGGAGACAGTCATAGCATAGTGTTACAACGCAGTAATTACATTTCAAAGGGAACCTTTTACTGTCAGTAAGAGTGTTAATCAATAATTAAGATGTGAGGATGAGTAACGCAATAAGCCAAATTAGTTTCATAGCTGGTTGCTAATATTGATGACTCAATTACAGGTGAAAAGAGAAAGCATTTTGAAAATGTTTTTGAATATGCTTTCAGCACTTAATTTTTAACGTATTATGAATATAAAACATCACTTTAGAGAAGAATGTGTGAAAGAGTTGTTGTAGCTGGAAAAGGATTTTAATTACCATGCATCATTTTTGTTTGTACTCTAAAGAACTTCTAAATACACTCGAGGATCAGCATCTGCAAGAACAGCAATAAAGATGAGTTTCACCAAAGGCAACTAATAATTTGAAAAATCAGACCCCACTTTTCCACCAAAGTTACATTTCATGTTCTGACAGTGATACATAAAATTATGAATGCAGAGTTCCAAGTAACAATATTATCACAGCTTGTGATGGTGGAAAGTGCAGAGTAGCAAAGCCTTCTGGTATCACTGTACTTCATTTACATCTTTCATAGGGCAGACATTGTTGAACCAGCACCCTAGTCACTAAAAAATATGCAGCAGTGTGAGACAACTGCCAAGACTTCAGTGTTATAGATATCAGTCTTCAAAGAGCTTTGCACAGGCTTGCTCAGAAAAAAGTCAGAACATACTGATAAAAAAAAAAAACAACAAAACAAAAAATCCCCACAGAGACATGCCCAGATCTTATTAACGAATATGTGCACAGTATAGCAAGAGATATTCTGGTTTATGTTTCTGAAAATACGTTAATGGAAAGCACTGGTGAAGCAGAAATACAGGAAAACAAAATTGTATTGCATTAAACTTCAGGGAAAAGAGTGCACGTTGTTCATCTAAAAGCACAATGCTTGAATAAGGCTTTCTCTGAGATTAAACTTCTTCAAAATTTAAAATGGGAAACTGCAGATGTGAGGTGTCATGGATAGCATGAAAAAATCTAAAATCAATTGCTGTCATGTTCCTGTGGGTTACCTTCTTAGCAAGATCAGACAGCTAATTCAGATGTCAGGGCATTTGCTTGAGCATCTGATGTGACCCATCTACTACCTTGGAATATAGAAACAGATAATTTTATGAATGAAAAAGGATTCACACTGGAAATACAGAAATAATATATGCTTGCTTACTTTCAAAGCACAGGGAATATCAAATCATCTAAAAGGTCGATGTTCACCATTTGAAAACTCATTTCAATATGCCTTGCTCTGAAAATTTTCCCTTTAGCTCAGGACTGTAGTCTCGTAACCTCATAACCTCAGTAACATGTTATTGCAATTTGTTTTTGAAGAGACAATCTCTCTTAATAACCTTAGACAGGCAGCCAGCGGGTCATGGCCTCACCACTCCCAGCCAGGCAGCAAGGCAAGCTTGTGGGGGCATCTTCCCCCACATCCCCAGGGGAAGGGGGTCGCCCTGGCAGGCAAACTTCTCAGAGGGGAAGATGCACTCAGGGCCCTTATACAAACATCCAAGAGTGGGAGTTGGTCATTTCAGGACAGCAGCAGCTGGTCAGCATTGCTGGGAGAGAAGAAAGGGATGGAGCTGCACTGCTTCAGGTGGAGCAGGAGCCATGGCACAGAGGCCAGCTTCCTCCCGACATACCCATGCATACATTTGCTGCGGCTGTACATCTTCATGACTTGCATGTGACTTTCCAAGAAGTTTTGCTTTATGGTTTTGGTTGGTTTTTTCCCCAGTCCTTGCAATGCCTTTTGGATTCTTTAGAATTAGAGGATTGGTATAGAGAAATTTCTGTGGGGATAGACGATTAATATAAAAATGTCCATTAAGGATATATGTAACCCTGTTCATAAGTTAGTAGGCTTAATAAAGTTGTTGTTCACCACTAATGACTTCTTAATACCATGCAGTCTCCAGGGATTAAGAGAAAATCTGCTTTTCCATGGAACAGAGGCAGCAGTAGAATTTGAGATACTACAAATATATGCAGTAGTTTTAAGTAGATGGAATAATGCTGAATCATGGATATAGTTGCTATGAGTATTGAATACTTGATAGTGGTTAGTGCCTTCAGTCGAACAAGCCAAATAATGGAAAAGATTAACAATTTACACAGCTGAACACACTGTATGTAAGACTTCTACCAGACAGTACCATGCACTGATGTGAGGACACATTCCAGATGTATTATGTGCTTCAGCTGTGAGAAAAATAAGAAAATGACAGAGAAGAAACAACAAGATGCTTTAAAAATGTCAAGACCTATGCAATGCATATCACATGGTAAAGGAGTGCTTACAGCAACAATAAATGACACCTTGGTGAGCGACTGGACCCTTACTCTTCAAATTTGGACAACAGCATACAGTCCCATAAATGTGAAAATCTAGAAATGCTGGCATCTCATGCAAGATAGCTTTTTTATCTTACAGCTGATTGATAGCTAAATCGGACTGCTGTGAGAAAATTACTTGGACTTTCCATTGCACAACTGAATTTAGGCCTTTCCATTACTGTAAAGCTGAAAAATCATCACTAGATATTGAATTTGAGTATAGCATAAGTAAGGAATAAATATAAATTTGATGATGTGAGTTGTATAAAGTAGTACTGGTTACTTCTACATCTCAGTGAAAGAGCAGGCTCTGGAGAATCTGAGGCTTACTTTCCATCTATATGGTTGATCTTGGATGTTCAACAGATACTCTGTGCATCATCTCTGGTGGTCCGTTTAGTTACTTTCTGACTCATTTTGTGTGTTTGGGACCCCAGACTTTGGAAAGGATGTTCTGACATGCCAGAGGATATAATTTCAAGAGAACAGTATGGAAATTAAACAAAAACCATTCTTGGTTACCACTAATAGAAATAGTCTATAATAATAAAAAACAACTGAGGCTGCACAGTCACCCTAATCTCTCCATGGAGCCAGTAGAAAAACACATGCATCTCTAGAACGGGTGAGTGAACCCATGTAAGATCTAACTATAATTCACCTTGGAGGGAAATAACTTCATAAATTCCAGTAGAGTTAACATCATCTTGTGCAGGTTCCAGTTTCTTCAATGGAAAAACTGGGGGAGAAAAGCACATTCCGAATTTGTAGAAATTCTAAATTCAATACTACTTATCAGAATTCCAGGCACATTTCTGGGCAAGTGATCAATTGGGAGCTGTATAAACAGTAAACTAGCCTGCTCATAATTTTTCTTCATTTACATAAATTATTGTGACATTTATTTACCAGTCCCTATATTTGGTATTGGAAAATTATTAGCAAACAAAAAATGTTAAAAGTATTTTCTACTTTGGATATGAGAATTTCACTCTGCTTTTGAAATGGTTTTTCACTGCACATAGTCGTTTATTTAGCTCCCATTGTGAGACTGTAAGGAACCATAATTTATGGCTTTCAGAAAGTTCACATGCAAAAAGTGCATTTTGTTCTGCTTGGAAAGTAATTGTCAAATTTGGTCCTGGATGACATTTTCATATATTTGCTCCAGGTTAAATGTACCATTGCCACATTGAAATCTGAACATATTTCACAGCAAAATACCTCTTTCTGTCTATGAAAATCAGCCTCTGTGTTTGAAGAAGACACTAAGCCACCTGGAAAACTTTAAAAAAATATTTTATCTGGTATAGGTACACTGATTTTTTGTGAGTGCAGGGCAGATTTCTGCGAGCTTACAATGCTGGTTGTAATGCTGCTTTCTACTTAATTGCTATTTTCACTATAGTCATGAATTTAACACTCCCAAGATGAACTTCGATGTCAGTCTGTTCTGACAGTTTACTGTCTTATGCTGAAACATTTGAATCTTCTTTTTGAGCATAAAATCAAAAGGAGGAAGCTGGCCTTTCACAAGGAAAAAAGAATATTAACGGAAGATAAAAGCAGCTTTATAAGCTGTTCCTCAATTATTATTTCCCTTGCTAGGGTGAGGTTCCTATACTTGCACAAAGATGAAATACAGGATTTGATGCAAGGGTCATTCAAGTATTAAACAGGATTATGTTTTGTGTGATAAACAATAGACCTGTTCACTTTTTTGTTGGAAATAGCGTAAAGCCAATGTCTTTTGTAACTATATGAATGTAAAATTTTGAGAACTGAATTTATTGCTTCATAATCCCTGCAATTTCAAAGAATAAACAAGCTAAAGCAAAATTGTCAGGGGACATTCATACTCTTAGGTGAATTGACATTATCCATAAAATCAAAAGTAGTATACAATTAGTTCCTGTACAACATGGAAAAGAAAACTTTACCTATTCTGTCTTCCTATCCATGAAATACATCTGACTTTTAAACAGTCTCCCCGAAGAAGTTGTTAAAATTTCATGCACTCATTTAAAACAAAACTAATACATTGAGAACATAGTCAAGAGAGAAGCTGAATCATCTACTACATCTATTCCATCTCAAATACCCAAAGAAAGAGCCAAAACAGGCAGAGGCTTGATATGGGTAATGCAAAATGTAATGCAGACAAATACTCAGTGTTAGATCCAGTGAAAGATACTGAGCTTGAAAAGAATTTTAGGAATCTGGGCCCACAAATGAACACTCAACATACTGCCAAGTGCTTAGGAGGGTTGTACAGTGGGAGAGAATAGGGAGAGAAAATTGATCCACAGAGGAAGGTGATTTTTATCACTAGCACCTGCAGTTGTTCTGTTAAAGAGCTGAGACAGCTCACTGTTTTCCTTTTTAAACAGGGAAGAAAAAAGAAGGCAGTGCTATGGTCCACCTCTAATATAATTGCTTAAATAAACAGGGCACCGTCCCAAGAGCTGGGGGAGGAAAGCTCTTTTTTTTCTGACCATTGTGCTTGCTACTGGAGAAGGAGATCTGTTAGGTACTTCAGAATATAATTCATCTCCTCCTGAAATAATGTAGTCTGACCCCCAGGAATAGAGGCAGGAGTCAGGCACCTCAGTACTTATGCCAGAGCAGTTCTAGGCATGTGCAGAAGGAAAAACATAAGTATTGTGAGTAGGACATATCAAATCTTTAAAGTACCATTCACAGTAAGTGTTTTAGTTCTGAAGATCCCCAAAGCTCTGAAGTATACCCTGCTTCTTTCCCACACACATCCCAGCAACGTAAAGGTGACAAATAGCAGTAGTTCCAGCCTGTGCAGTGCTCTTTTCCATTTCTGACATGATTACAAAACCTTGTTCACGGTTATCTGTGTTAGCTGTAATGATCAAAATTGTGCCATGGGAGAGTGGAAAGTTGGAAATAGAAAGATGGAGATGGGAAAGTCCCAGGGAAACTTGTAGGTAAACCTCTTAGAGACCTTTTTGTGGTAAGATTTTAAAGGACTTAATATTTCACAGTTTACTGTGTTTAAGCCTGTAAATTGTAAGCCGGGCTAAAAGGCTGCAGCTGGGCAGCAGAGGAGAAGGCTAAATTCTATTTGTCTGGCTATTGCAGTCTGGGTCAGGTTAAACCACTTCAGAAAAAGCAATGGGAGAGGGGATTGTGCTTTCCCAACAGACTTCTATGTATGCTCAGCCTGGAGGCCTGTCTGCAATGGAGGACGAGGCATGCAGGGATGTAGCAGGGTGCCTACAGCTCATGTGGGGAGTGGGAGACTCCCGCGAGTAGCAGAGAGCCCAGCTCTGCAGGGAGCATGTCCTCAGCCCAGCAGAGCTGGAAAGGGTCTCTCCCAGAGAGCCACAAATGTGTTTGGAAGCACTTAAATTGCTGAATTGTCAATACTGGAGGAAACAAATCTTCTTGTAAGAACGCTGGGGCCAGGGAGACTGCTCTTTTCCAGCATTCATTTTATCTCATTCAGAAGATCTGGTTTTTTCATCATTTAAAGTATTTTTCTTTTCTAGCTCATACATTTCTGTTTGAATAAAGACCAGTTTTGAAGACTGGAAGTCATCGGTATCTTCTAGTGCTCAAATAGTAAGATTCATCTGCCCTAACGAAATCGTGTTCAGTCAAACTAGGCTCCTTTTGTACTCACTGGAAAGCAGTAAGCACTTCCTAAAGGTCATCTCCTCATAAGCCTCAAGGATAAGTAAAATGAATTGCCTTATAAAGGAGTCTAGAGTGACCAGTTCACACTTGACAGCTAACTCCTAGTGTCTAAAATTGGGTGCTATGACTCCTTCCCTTCTCATACTTCTAGTCCTTAGTAATGTATGTATAAATGTAATACTTACATTTTTTGAAGTCTGTACTTGGTTATGTCCCACAAGTTATCTCAGCAAAAATTATCAGACTAGTGATATCTTTTAAAAGAGAACCAAGCCTCTTGCCTCTTCAGTTGCACTCATTTTTTGAGGATTATTTTTTCATTTGTAATACAAACTGCCATATTTTAATGGTCATCATTAATAACACTGGATTTTTGTAAAAACTGGATATCCTAAAGTAGAAACCAAACAAGTTCATACA
This sequence comes from Fulmarus glacialis, assembly GCF_000690835.1. Classification (NCBI taxonomy): domain Eukaryota; kingdom Metazoa; phylum Chordata; class Aves; order Procellariiformes; family Procellariidae; genus Fulmarus; species Fulmarus glacialis. The sequence continues at coordinate 14,202 of NW_009191878.1, forward strand.
GCAAGACTATAATTGCATGACTCTAGTGCAGTAGACATTAGATTAAAATTTAATTAAAGTTAATATTTTCTAATGTTACAAGTAAGAATTTGTAGTATTATCTAATGCCAATGATAATGTTTATTGAGCCTAAAAGCGGGAAGGAAACCAAAACTGGTATCAAACAATCTGATGAACTCTCTGAAAGAACAACAAGCTTTAAAAAACTCCATCATAATTATGAGAGTCTTAACAGAACTTCTCTGATCCCTCAACCATGCGAAGATGCAATAATGTTTGTAAGTAAAGTAAAGTTAATTTTTTTGCCTTATTAAATTTACATGTTATGGAATAGAGTACACATACAAGGTGACTGCATTTACTATGTGCATATAATCCCAACAAAATCTAACATTCATAAAAATCTATGAGCTGCAGCCATTTATTTCTTAAATGATTTGTCCTACCAAAGGCATGCATGAGGCATTTTCCCAGAGCTATCAGTAAAATGTCACTGTTGCTCTGGAATCAGGCACATGAATTCAACCACAGGGATAAAGACTGAAAGGGGGGTGTCCTGGTTTCGGCTGAGATGGAGTTAATTTCCTTCCTAGTAGCTGGTATAGTGCTGTGTTTTGGATTTAGTATGAGAATAATGTTGATAACACACTGATGGTTTAGTTGATGCTAAGCAGTGCTTACAGTAGTCAAGGACTTTTCAGCTTCCCATGTTCTGCCAGGTGCACAAGAAGCTGGGAGGGAGCATAACCAGCTGACCCAAACTGGCCAAAGGGATATTCCATACCATTTGATGTCATGCTTAGTATATAAGCTGGGAGGAGTTGTCCAGGGGGCAGCGATAGCTGCTTGGGGACTGG
>NW_009191879.1:0-3980 GCF_000690835.1 Fulmarus glacialis
GAACCTAGTTTAAAGCCCTCTCGATGACCGTCGTGTGGGTTGAAGTAGCTACAGTGCCTGTCGTGGCGGTTTAAGTAGTAACAATTGTAGAAGCAACAAATCATTTAAGACACTCACACTATATAAAATGTAATGTTTTGCATAGGCAAGCATCCTTTATTAAAGTCTCTGACACAGTATTCTATACTACCAAAACTAGTGAATATTTTTCTTTAAAAAAATCAAATGGAAAATTTGAGATACAGAGACAAAATAAAACTACTGGTGAATAAAATAAAAGACTTTCACATCCTTTTGATTGTAGGTCTTAGTGTCATCTTAACTAGGGTACTTACGCAGATGCTTTTTTTTAATAAGACAGTCATTTGCAAAGAGTAAAATTACATAGAAAAGATACAACTCCAATCCTTACTAATCCTCACTTTCACACATTGCTTTCTTTTGTGTATATTTAATAGCAGCTGAACGGTTGTACAGCATAAAATTACTCCAATGTTTAAGGTTTCTAGCTTATCCTTTTGTCGATTCTTCCTTTTTAGCTAAACCTTCCCTTTCACTTCATTACACTATTTAACAAGTGACTCAGGAAGATGAAAATTCCTTTCCTTGCTTAATATTTACATGCTATATATAGACTTTGTTACTTTTTAATCTTCTTGCCAAAGTATGCACTTTGAAATCCTGACTTTCTCCAGCCCGCCCCCGCTCCATCTCTGTTCATCTTCCCTTAAGTCCCTCCAGTCGACAGTTTTCTGACAATAAGGAACCCAGAAATGAGCTGTAAACCCAGAAATCAAGTAATATAGTATTTTATCTGTTTCCACATTTATATTATATGCTTTTTGTGCTGTGTGCAGCCAACGTTTGATATTTGGGGAAGCTTCATCTCACTGCAAACTCTTGACTAAGCTGCCACTCACCTTCATTTTGTGTCACTCAGCGATGCTTAATTTCTGCTGCATAAATGTGTATTTCAGATTATTGTCACTAATTTCATTCTTTGCCTTGAGATATATTAAATAATGTTTTCCCCAAGATAATCTTATTTTTTACCCCAGTATTTCTCTTCTAACAAGAAGACTCATGCTAAATCTATGGAATTCAGTAGAAGTGCTCTTTTTGACATTAATCTACCTTTCCGTGTGTTACTTCTCTTTCTCCTTTGATGTTTTGCAATTGAAAGGAGTTGAGAATGTTCCCCACTAGCACTGAATATTGCAATATTAAACATATATGGGTTTTGCAGGATAGGGAACTATGGGAAAAAAAAGAGTCTGGAGGATTCAAAGACTTCTGCAACTAGAGGGTAGGTGTAAGCCACAGGCCATTTCTAGGCTTTATTCCCTTTTATCTCCACAGTTTCCTAAACTTTAACTCTTCTGAGAGATACAAACTGAAGAAATTCCACAATCTCCCTATCTTTCTGAGCTTTTTTTTTCCCCTCTTCACATAGTGCTATGCCCCTGAATAAATTCATTTTTATAAATTTTATAATCATGGGAACAGTCTTATGCTGAATTAAAAGAAGAAGGATGTGACATTGATATGTTTATTTGTAAAACTGTGTCTCTTCTGGAAGCAACTCAGCAGGGCAAAGAAAATACTTCATTCTTGCCAACAAACAATGTCCCTTTTGCAACAAATATAGTGCAGCTGTTTCCCAGTACTTTTCCCATTTGCATGCCTTCTGCAATGAGCCTTTCTTTTTCAGATGATCTATGCTGTCACTTTCTCAGTCAACAAATAGGAAGATATGGACTTACTGTAGATCTGGTGACAGTAGATGTTACTTTTTCCTCGGCCAAACGGTCCCACACAGAGGACTGCACACAGATGATTATGCATACTCCTGACAGGCCACGTGAAGAAAATGAAATACATATACACAAGGGTTATATAAAAATCATAATCACCAACTACCCTCTATGTAGGAACTACAGTGATTCTGAATGGGACAGAAGTTCCCTTGCGTGCTTGATCTTCACAGGTGGAGAAAAGGGAATTTCGCTATTTCAACCTGTTTTATCTCCTGTGACATGCTACATTGCTAGTCGTTCTTCAGAATTCTTTCACATTTTTGGAGGTAATGTCGTCGAAAGAGCTTTTGTTCTCAGGAAAGAAGACAAGGTATTTTGATGTATGGAAGAAAAAACTGATGTGATAAAACTCAAAAAATAGGACAATTCATGGTGTTGGGGATATTTTTTTGGTACGTTGAGTTCACTGATGTGTTTATGTCCAAAAACATTGCATGTGATCTCTACAGAAAGGTGTTATTGCGGAATTCATGAGCTTTACAGAATACAAGCAAGTCATTATCCTGTATAGTAACTGACATTGGCAAAATAGTAGCTCCTGCTGAGTTTATGGATTTTGAATAACTGAGGTTGAGTTGAGACATTTAGCCAGTAGCCAAACAATGGGTAGGAACTATAGTGTTTAAAGATGGAGCTTCAGAACAGGCACAATGTGCATTTTTTTTTATTTATTTTTTATTGAACTATATCTAATGACAAAGAAAATACCATTCAGTCATGTTACTATGGGAATTTCAGGGGAGCTCCTCCTAATCTGTTTTACGAAAATGGAAGATCTGAAGGTAACATAGGAAGGAGAAGTCTTGCTGCAAATTCTATAATTCTAGCCATAAACTTGGATGTGTCTTGGGAATTCTACAGAAAGGAGTGCAAACAATGAGACTGTTGATAAGCTTAATTTTGGGGGTCATATTTTGAAATTGTTTGCTTGTAAACTTTTTGTTGCAATCTGTAACTGAAAGCTTGACCAGGCTGCTTTGCTTTACTGTTAAGCTTCTGTAGTGCTAGAAGTAAGATAAGTCTGGATGACACTGATGAGTTTAGAGCTATCTGTCTTCATAAAGGCACCAAATTTGAATAGATATGCAAAAGTCCCTGTAGAGAATCTGACTCAGATAAGTTTAGGCCACTCAGGCTGGAATGTATTATTCACCAAGCTACAGGAAGTTAGCCATGGGTTTGGTATTGAAAAGTTAAGTTATGGGAAGAAAGTCCCTTTGACAGAGACAAGTCAGAGTTTTTCCAACAAATAGCAGATACCTGAGATGCACATAATTTCCCTTCCTACCTGGCTGTGTGCAAACTTCACAATTTTAGACAGGAGCATTCTTAAATAGGACTACTGGTGTTTTAGGGCCCATTTAGTTAGACTACTGCCATAATTAATTTTACTGTGATTCTAAGTATAGTGTGTATATATATACATAAACAAATCTCCTCAAAAATTTAAATATCACATTTGTGCATGAACTATCACTTTAACATTAACATCACATTAATATGATTATATATGGTCACAGGTTCGAGACCATCTAAGAAACCTGAAGGTGCACAAGTCCATGGGACCTGATGAGATCCATCTGCGGGTTGTGAGGGAACTGGCGGATGAAGTTGCTAAGCTACTATCCATTGTGTTTGAGAAGTCATGGAAGTCTGGTGAAGTTCCCACTGACTGGAAAAGGGGAAACATAACCCCTATTTTTAAAAAGGGAAAAAAGGAAGACCCAGGAAACTAAAGGCCAGTCAGTCTCCTCTCTGTGCCTTGGAAGATCATGGAAAAGATCCTCCTGGAAGCTATGCTAAAGGCACATGGAGGACAAGGAGGTTATTCGAGACAGCCAGAATGGCTTCACCAAGGGCAAGTCCTGCCTGACCAACCTAGTGGCCTTCTAGGATGGACGGACTACATCAGTGGACAAAGGAAGAGCTATGGATGTTATCTATTTGGACCGCTGTAAGGCTTTTGACACGGTTTCCCACAACATCCTTCTTTCTAAACTGGAGACATATGAATTTGATGGGTGGACTGTCCAGTGGGTGAGGAATTGGTTGGATGGTCACATCCAGAGGGTAGTGGTCAACAGCTCAATGTCCAGATGGAGATCGGTGACAAATGGTGTCCCGCAGGGGTTTGTTTTGGGACCAGTACTGTTTAATATCTTC